>NW_027418885.1:0-28125 GCF_009905375.1 Apium graveolens | reverse complement strand
TATCAAGCATCTTTGAAAAATGTTGAAACTAATTTCACCGAACAGAATGATCCTTTGGGGATTGCTCATCTTGAAGCACATCTTGGAAGTGATGGCCAAGTTGATCCTTCGGCCTTTACTCACATGGAAGTTGGTGATTTCTTTGAAGATGTCGATGTGAATATGCCTAAATTTGGTGGTGATGAGCCTAAGAATAATTAAGAAAGGCCTTACTTGCTTGTTGAACGTTTTCCTTATTTATTTTGGATTGTTAGTACTTAATTTTTGAACTATGATAATCATCCTTATCAGTTGCCTGCAAGAGTCTGCTTTGTAGACCGCCAAGATATTGCGGTATCACCATATGTGAATACATAACCTGTTTGTGATCTTCCTTTGTGTTGAACGGTTTATTATGGATAAGGCATATCCTGTGAGTACACCCATGGTTGTACGATCATTAGAAAAGAATAGGATCCATTCCGCCCAAGAGAAAAGGGAGAAGAACTTCTTGGTCCTGAAGTACCATATCTTAGTGCCATTGGTGCACTAATGTATCTTGCCAATTGTACACGTCCTGATATTGCATTTTCTGTCAACCTTTTTGCAAGACATAGTTCTGCTCCAACTCGAAGATATTGGACTGGTGTGAAACAAATATTTAGATATCTTCGAGGAACAATGGATATGGGTTTATTTTATTCTAAAGACTCAAAAGTGGAATTAGTTGGCTATGCAGATGCAGGATATCGGTCTGATCCACACAAAGGAAGATCACAAACAGGTTATGTATTCACATATGGTGATACCGCAATATCTTGGAGGTCTACAAAGCAGACTCTTGCAGCAACTTCTTCGAATCATGCTGAGTTATTGGCGCTACATGAATCTAGTCGAGAATGTGTTTGGCTAAGGTCTTTGGTCCATCATATTCGAGAATCATGCGGTCTGTTAGTCAATAAAGGAAGCCCTACTATTTTATTTGAAGATAATGAAGCATGCATAACTCAGACTCGAGAAGGTTACATTAAAGGTGATAGGACAAAGCACATCGATCCAAAGTTCTTCTTTACCCATGAACTTCAACAAAGGGGGGAAATTGATGTTTGTCAGATTCGATCATGTGAAAATCCAGCAGACTTGTTCACAAAAGCACTTCCTACATCTTCCTTCGAGAAGCTGGTACACAAGATTGGGATGCGTAAATTTCGAGATCTATGCTGATTTTCATAGTCGTGTTAAAATGAGGGGGAGATATAATGCACTCTTTATTACACGTGTAACACATGTACTCTTTTTCCTTCACTAGGGTTTTTCCCACAGGGTTTTTCCTAGTAAGGTTTTAATGAGGCATGTTGTTTATACGAGTCATTCAAGGGGGAGTGTTATATATTTGAATGACTTTTAACCTTACAACTTACCCCATTAATTCTCACAACCCCTTTGGCTTTTCATTTTACACCCTTTGGCTTTTCATGCTACTTGTAACCTACAAACTCTAGCCCTATATAAACCATTGTAAGATATGTGATTGATATATGAAATGAAAATCTTCTCTATTCTCTTAGTAATTTTGTTCTTGTAATGCTCTCTATATAATATATTCTATATTAGTTTGTAACACTTTCTTCTTTTATATTCTTATTTCTTTCTTTTTCTCTCTTCTATATATAATAGCTCAATAAAGGTATAATTTCATGAGATTAAAAAGTCTCATTGAAAAGACTAAATTACCCTTGTTTTTAATATTTATATAAAAAATGTGGTTCGTGGAAATCGAACTCAGGTTATTTCATTCAACTATACAACATCTTACCACTACACCATATTCTCGCATGTGTTTTTTATCATACACATAATATGTAAGTGTGCTAAATGAGTATTTTATTTAACTTTAAAGGTACTTACTTGAATTACGCAAAAAAAAGATAGTTAGTTGAATATTTGTACAGTTAAATTTAAAAAATTGAATTCTAGATATAAAATTAGGCATAGTACATAAATGGATTATTATCTTATTTATTAATCATTTTTTAGTTTGAAAATATATCTCATATATTTTTTATTATAAAAAGTAATTAAAATGTACATATATAATTTTTAAAAAATATATTGAAAATAGATTTGCTTATATATAAATAATTTATATTTGGTATTACATATTTAGATAATCTCGAATTATAATGAGTCAATGCATTTTAGAACTTGGTCCATTGTTCAAAAAATACTCGAAATTTGACTACATGACCCGGCCGAAAAACATCGTCACATTCTACGTTTAGTAAATTTAAATTACAAGCTCGGTGCTTACCAATAATGTGAAATTTTTTAATATCTTGTGTTAATATAAATTAATGTGTTTGAGGTCTTTATAGGATCAAGTCAATTGATTATTTATATTAAAATTACTAACTTCACTGGTAACGTATTAATATTTTTGAGATTTGTCCGATTTTAAGAATATTTGAAATTTGAAATGAGATCTCACGAGATTTGTTAAAACTACAATGATATACTAAATCGATTTATTTTTCATTTTTCACTTTAAAACCCTAACTTTTAAAAATGAATTATTTTAGATCAGCAATATTCATTAAACAAGATAATATTGTACAAATATTTTGAATTATTTTAATATTTTGAATTATTCAAATAAAAGTTATATCTATACTATATTGTAGCATTTGATTCAATGCATTTTATATTATTTAAGGAAAAAAACATATATTGTTCAATAATTTGAAGGAATTAACCAGTTCAACTGATATTTATAAAACTTTATCGAACTGAAAATTTTTAATTTTAGGAGAATAGTATAAAATGTTATCAAATTATTATATGAAGAAATATTAGAGTCATAATAATAGAAACTTAAAAACGGTTTAAATAACGATATAATTACAAATTTTCTTTCGAATTCTTGAAAAAAATCATGAATATCAATAATAAGTCTTAAAAATATATAATTCATTTTTATGTTACAACCATGATTGATACCCGGTTGCGTAAAAAATAGATATGTATTGTTTGTCAGTGATAATGTGAATATCATATATAAATAATAGCAATTTATTTTTTACATAATTTTAATTTTTGAATAATTATAAATGCATGTTAGTTAAGTAATCAATTATCTCATTAGATAATGATTATACATGTACATAAATCAAATATTTAGCATATAAATAATTGAAACCATCATAATTTACTAAGAGATATAACATACAATAATGTATATGCTAACACACACATACATATAACTTAATCTTACTTTATTAACAGTAGTGTAAATAAAAAACTAACATTTTCCCATACATACATGATACATACATACGTTGAATTTCAAAAACTAATATTTTTCATTAAAATCAACTTTAATATTAACAATAATGTAAATTTTATATTATTGTATATTATGATTGCAAGGCATTCTGACTTCAATTATGCATTTTTTATCTTTTTAAATTGAGTATGTCAATTGTAAGTTAATAGTGAACTCAGTAATAATATAGAACAGTACAAATAGTTTATTTAAATAAAATTCAAGATTTTGGTCAACTCTGTATTCAACATGTATGTTAATTTTTAACTTTTTATTTGTAAACATACTAACGGTATTTTACAGATTAAGTTTAATCGTTTCGTTTTAAACGTACACTTACTACCCTGTTTATATTCATTCATTAAATATAAAATAACGGGTAAGAAAAATATAATATAATAATAGTTGATGGGATATTCACCCCTAAAAGTGAGGAAACATTCGAAACTTTTAATGTTATAGAGGGGGACATGAAGCTTGTTGGAGAGAAATTTTATCTCCATTTCTTCAAAATTTGACTCAAGAGCCTATATAAGGATATTGTTGGAATTGCTCTAAAAACATTATAATTGTATGGTGTATAAAAAAACTCTACAAAATGACCCGTGCCTCGCACGGGTTATTATGCTAGTTCTTTCATAGAATACGAAGCTCTGGTTATTTCTTTAATCTTTTGCCGGAGAAAATGGATCTTATAATTTTGCCTATCGACACCTTCGATAGTACCCGATTTCAACCGGATTTTGACCGATTTTGACCGATATGAAGAAAAACGATTAGTGGACCGATTCTGTCTTGTTAGATCGGAAGCCGGTTGTTTTCCGATATGTCGGCCGATAAATCGCCGAAATCGGCGATTTTTATAACACTGGTTACATGATTGATACTCGGTCGCGTAAAAAACAGATATGGATTGTTTGTCAGTGATAATGTGAATACCATATATAAATTATTGCAATTTATTTATTACATAATTTTAATTTTTGAATAATTATAAATACATGTTATTTAAGTAATCAATTGCCTCACTAGATATTAATAATGATTATACATGTACATAAATCAGATATTTAGCATATAAATAATTGAAACCATCGTAATTTTCGAAGAAATGTAACATATGATAATTCACATGCTAACATAGACACATATAACTTAATCTTATTTTGTTAAGAGTAGTGTAAAAAAACTAACATTTTTCCAAACATACATACGTTAAATTTCAAAAATTAACATTTTTCATTAAAATCGACTTTTATATTAACAGTAGTGTAAATTTTATATTATTTTATATTATGATTGCAAGTAATTCTGAATTCAGTTATTCATTTTTTATCTTTTTTAAATTGAGTAAGTTAACTGTAAGTTAGTAGAGAACTCAGTAATAATATAGACCAGTTATATAGTTTATTTAAATGAAATTCAAAATTTTTGGTCAACTCTGTATTCAACATATATGTTAGTTTTTAACTTTTTCCTTGTAAACATACCAACGACATTCTACATATTAAGTTTATTTGTTTCATTTTAAACGTACACTGACTACCCTGTTTATATTCATTCATTAAATACAATTATACAACGCAAACAAGAATACATATATTTTTCTTAATAAGCTACATTGGAAACGTTGTGTAATTTAGTAATATCTTGTATGAAAATGATACACAGATAAATACGTTAGACATTATACAACATTTACAAATAAGAATATAACTAAAAACATTATAATTGCATGCATAAAAGAACTCTAGAAAATGACCCGTGCCTCGCACGGGTTATTATGCTAGTTTAACCATTTACATAGTTGATCAGAGCGAATTTTAAGATTACGATATTTTTCTATCAGATTACAAAATAATAAACAAATGTGTGTGCGTACATATTAATACTAATTTTGCAAAAGCTTCGGGGGAGGTTGCAGCACCAGCACTCCACCCCCAAACTCCATCAGTGCTCATGTATGCATGTTAAATAACTAGTCGAGAAAGCGACAGATAAACAGAGTTTATTACAATAATCATGAGACATGTTTATAATACTCAAACAAAAGATACCGAATGATAATTTCATAATGACAATACTAGTCAAGTTGGTGAAACTTTGGGCACACTATTCACACTACGCCATAAACGGCCTTCTACCACATAATTACGTGATGTTGCCGTAGATAATGTTGCAGTAGCTATATGATAATGTTGCAGTAGCTATATAATAATGTACCATACTGCAACATGTTTTAATTATGTTAGCATAAGTCTCGTAAAGTGTTTCCAATACATATATTAATAATATTCAAATTTTTATTAAAAAATAAATAAATAAATGCTGATGTGCCAGAGCTGGGTCCCCACACTGCTGACGTGGTAGGTGGTCCCTGCTGACGTGGCAGGTAAGTCACCCCATGTGGGTCCAACCTTGCTGACGTGGCAGGTGGATCTCTGCTGACGTGACAGGTGGTCCCCCATGTGGGCCTCACACTGCTGACGTGGCAGGGGGTGTTCCATCATTATTAGCATTTTATTTATTTATTTTGAGGGATAATATAGCAGTCAAAGCAGTCAAAATACACTACGTCTTGTAAGCGCTACTGTCCCGAATGAAAAATCGATTATTTTAAATTAAAATTTCGATGATATGTCCGTACGGATGTTAGAAACTATCGATTTTACGGGTGTACCATCATTATTAGGATTTTATTTATTTATTTTGTGGGATAATATAGCAGTCAAAACAGTCAGGATACACTATGCCCTCTATGCGTCCCGAATGAATTATCGATTATTTTAAATTAAAATTTCGATGATCCGTCCGTACGAATGTTAGAAACTATCGATTTTAGGGGTGTACCATCATTATTAGCATTTTATTTATTTATTTTGAGGGATAATATACCAGTCAAAGCAATCAAAATACATTATGCCTTGTATGCGTCCCGAATGAAGTATCGATTATTTTAAATTAAAATTTCGATGATCCGTCCGTACGGATGTTAGAAAATATCTATTTTAGGGGTGTACCATCATTATTAGGATTTTATTTATTTATTTTGTGGGATAATATAGCAGTCAAAGCAGTCAGAATACATTATGCCCTGTATGCATCCCAAATGAAGTATCGATTATTTTAAATTAAAATTTCGACGATCTGTCCGTACGGATGTTAGAAACTATCGATTTTAGGGGTGTACCATCATTATTAGGATTTTATTTATTTATTTTGTGGGATAATATAGCAGTCAAAGCAGTCAGAATACACTATGCCCTGTATGCGTCCCGAATGAAGTATCGATTATTTTAAATTAAAATTTCGACGATCCGTCCGTACGGATGTTAGAAACTATCGATTTTAGGGGTGTACCATCATTATTAGGATTTTATTTATTTATTTTTTGGAATAATATAGCAGTCAAAGCAGTCAGAATACACTATGTCCTGTATGCGTCCCGAATGAAGTATCGATTATTTTAAATTAAAATTTCGACGATCCGTTCGTACAGATGTTAGAAACTATCGATTTTAGGGGTGTAAAATCATTATTAGGATTTTATTTATTTATTTTGTGGGATAATATAGTAGTCAAAGCAGTCAAAATAGACTATGCCCTATATGCACTATTGTCCCGAATGAATTATCGATTATTTTAAATTAAAATTCCGTCGATCCGACCGTATGGATGTTAAAAACAATCGATTTTGGGCGTGTACCATCATTATTAGTTTTTTTTTTATATTTATTTTGCGAGATTTTATATCAGTCAAAGCAGTTATAATAGATCAAGGCTTGTTTGCGGTACTGTCCCGAATGAAGTATCGATGCTTTTAGAAAAAAAAATTGATGATCCGTCCGTACGGATGTTAGAAACTATCGATTTTAGGGGTGTACCATAATTATTAGGATTTTATTTATTTATTTTGTGGGATACTATAGCAGTCAAAGCAGTCAGAATAAATTAATCCCTATATGTACTACTGTCACGAATGACGTATCGATTCTTTTAAAATAAAATTTCGACGATCCGTTTGGACGGATGTTAGAAACTCTTGATTTAGGGGTGTACCATTATTTTCTAAACTAGCATAATAACCCGTGCGAGGCACGGGTCATTTTCTAGAGTTTTTTTATGCATGCAATTATAATGGTTTAGACATTTATCCAGTGTATCATTTTCATACAAGACATTATTAAATTACACAACGTTTCCAATATATCTTATTAAGAAAAATATATGTATTCTTGTTTGTGTTGTATAATTGTATTTAATGAATGAATATGAATATAAACAGGGTAGTCAGTGTACGTTTAAAATGAAACAAATAAACTTAATATGTAGAATGTCGTTGGTATGTTTACAAAAAAAAAGTTAAAAACTAATATATATGTTGAATACAGAGTTGACCAAAAATTTTGAATTTCATTTGAATAAACTATATAACTGGTCTATATTATTACTGAGTTCTCTACTAACTTACAGTTAACTTACTCAATTTAAAAAGATAAAAAATGAATAACTGAATTCAGAATTACTTGCAATCATAATATAAAATAATATAAAATTTACACTACTGTTAATATAAAAGTCAATTTTAATGAAAAATGTTAGTTTTTAAAATTTAATGTATGTATGTTTGGAAATTTTTTAGTTTTTTTACAATACTCTTAACAAAATAAGATTAAGTTATATGTGTCTATGTTAGCATATGAATTATCATATGTTACATTTCTTAGAAAATTACAATGGTTTCAATTATTTATATGCTAAATATTTGATTTATGTACATGTATAATCATTATTAATATATAGTGAGACAATTGATTACTTAAATAACATGTATTTATAATTATTCAAAAATTAAAATTTTGTAATAAATAAATTGCAATAATTTATATATGGTATTCACATTATCACTGACAAATAATCCATATTTGTTTTTTACGCGACCGATTATCATTAATGTAACATAAAAATAAATTATATATTGTAAGACTTATTATTGATGTTCATGATTTTTTTCAAGAATTTGAAGGAAAAATTGTAATTATATTGTTATTTAAACTATTTTTAAGTTCCTTTCATTACAACTCTAATATTTCTTCATATAATAATTTGATAATATTGTATATTATTTTCCTAAAATTAAATATTTTTCAATTCGATAAAGTTATATAAATATTAGTTGAACTGGTTAATTTCTTCAAATTATTGAACAATATATATATATTTTTTAAATAGTATAAAATGTATTGAATCAAATTCTACAATATAGTATAGATATAACTTTTATTTGAATAATTCAAAATATTATAATAATTCAAAATATTTGTACAATATTATCTTGATCAATAAATATTGTTTATCTAAAAGAATTCTTTTTAAAATGCTAGTTTTTTTAAGTGAAAAATGAAAAATAAATTGATTTAATATCATCGTAGTTTTAACGAATCTCGTGAGATCTCATATCAAATTTCAAATATTTTTAAAATCGAGATAAGTCCTAAAACACTATTGCGCTATCAGTGAAGTTAGTAATTTTAAAACAAATAATCAATTGACTTGATCATATAAATACCTCAAACACATTAATTTATATTAATATAAGATATTAAAAAAATTCACATTATTGGTAAGATATTCTCGTCGAACTTGTAATTTAAATTACTAAACGTAGAATGTGACAATGTTTTTTAGCTAGTCATGTAGTCAAATTTCGAGTATTTTTTGAATAATGGGCCAAATTCTAATTTGAAATTCAAAATAAACTAGAATTCATTGACTCATTATAATTCAAATTTATCTAAATATTGAATACCAATCTAGATTATTTATATATAGGCGATTCTATTTTCAATATTTTCTTTAAAAATTATACATATACATTTTAATTACTTTTTATAATAAAAAATTGTTAAGAATATATGAAATATATTTTCAAACTAAAAAATAATAATAAATAAAATAATAATTCATTTATGTATTATGCCTAACTTTATATCTGGAATTCAGTTTATTAAAATTAATTGTACAAATATTCAAGTAACTATTATTTTTTTGTGGAATTCAAGTAGCTATCTTTAAAGTTAAATAAAATATTTCTTCAGCACACTTACATATTATGTGTATGATATAAAGCACATGTGACAATATGATGTGGTGGTACGAGGTTGTATAGAAGAATGAACTCAACCTGAGTTCGATACCCACAAGACACAACTTTTATATAAATATTAAAAACATGGGTAGTTTAGTCTTTTCAATGAGATTTTTTAATCTCAAAATAGTATCCCTTGTTGTGCTATTATATATACAAGAGATATTTATAGTTAATTTATAATTTTCTCTAAATATTTTAATTATATATTAATTTTTTTTACAAATATTGAAAAAAGGGGAAAAAAATAAAAATATGATTCATAATTATCTAGACAATTGTTTGAGTGTATAGTAATATTTGTTGAATTTTTAAATTGTTCTAGTTATTTTATATTGATTTTTAATTATTCTTTAATTCAGTAAATAGAAAATAGAAAATCAGCCACTTGATTGCTATGTGGCAGAAAAATATTGGCTGGTGAATGCATCACGCGGATCAGTAGCTTTAGTTTTAATCTGGACCGTCTAATCAGTTTAAAGAAAACCAATTTGGGTAAATTCTGACCGTTGATTCATATAAACTTAAAAACCTACATACATGTTTACAAACCAACATGTATTGATTGATTCTCAAGCCCTCTCCCCTTTCTCCTCTCTCGATCTCTCTATATGTTATCTCTTTCTCTCTCAAACAGGTATTGATTCGATATTTTGATTATTATTTTGTATATGTATATATCGTCACTTCCTCTCTGTACGTGTCAATCAAGCTCGATTATAGGTTTGTCTGTTTGGCCAATTGGGTCGGTTCTCCATCAGTAGATAATCGATCTCGCGTAGGAAAAGATTCTAAGCCAATTGGGCTAGCCAACCAATTATCACTAAATGGGCACCTCAAGTGGAGATTTTGTCGCACAAGTCTGTAGCTGCGTTTTTGAGTGATTGTGGATGGAATTCGGTTCTTGAATCGCTGATTTGTGGAAGAGGAGGTTGGGGTTTGTGTTGAGGTAGCTAGGTATGAAGATATAATCCATAAGATAGAGATGGTTATGAGAGAAAAAGCATGTGAAGTGAAATCAATGATTGCGGCAATGGTGATTACAAGGGATCCTCTATGAAATCCATGGAAGAGTTTCTGAATGCAGCAATGGTGGAAGACAGAAATGGTGGAACAAGACAAAGAGTATGAAATTCACCTCAGAACCTTATCTTCAAGTGCTCGTGACTCTAATTTCAACGCCGATCCTTCTCTTCTCACTTCGGTAACTATTCTTTTCTCCTCTACCTATTTTTTGAGTCGAGTAGCTCTGTACAAAGAACACATTTTCGCCTCACTGTAAAATTGTTTTCACCCGTATTTATTTATTGTTTATTTTTTTTAATGAATTACACCTTGTATTTGACAAGTTTTGCTTTCAGTGTTAGTATGGGGGTGGCAGCTGATAGCTGGATGGCTTTTACGGATAGATTTCTAACACTGGATGATAATTCTAATGAAAAGAATAAGTTGAATAAAAAGATGCTCAAGCTAATCGACATTTACTATGATGCTTTAGATGCCCCTAAATCTCTTGATTCCCAATTTCTAAAATATCATTCAGTTATTGTTCAAACTAAAAGGGAGACAGATTTGTGACGTTTTACGGTATTGGAATAAGAGAATGGAAAACTTGATCAAACAGCAGCAGCAGCAAAAGAGGTATTTTGCACCATTCAATGCATATGAATGAACTTTCATTTCTAATGCAGCAAGGAAATATATGAAGTTTATTAACATGGAAGATTTAGGCAGCTTTTAAACCTTGCCATTTTTCTCAGTTTATATTGTTCTAACAACAAACTCTCAAAATATTGGAGATGACAATATGTTTTTTTACTGAACTTCCCATCACCAACTTGGTATGTTGTTCAATTAAACAAGCTTAGTGCTCTTGTTTTAAATCTTTTTACCTGATTCATATTAGGGTAAAAAATTCCAGAGGAGGACAAGCCAGCAAGGAAATACTTACTGCTAAAGGAACAAGGATACCACTACAACAAACAGAATCCTTTAAGAGAGGTTTTCCATTAATTGCTATTTTAGAAATTGCTACTATTTCTAAAGTCCAACTTCAGGAAGACATTAATTATTCTTTTATGTAACTGAGCGATTTTGTTCCTGTGCTTTCTTTGCTGAAACAGGTTAAGGTTCCAAAGGAATATAGAGCATACTTGTTTCCCCATTATATGGGAAAGGGTGACGGGTATCACTCCAGCTCCGTTCTTGGAAAAAATTGTGATACAGTGGACACTTATAAAACAGAAAGAACGGCAAAAGGTGAGTGTTGCTGATTAGTTGTCGAAACCTCAGTAGAAATAATCCACTTAACCAGGGTCTTAAAATTAGAAGAAAGATACAAGGAAAACTGTTTTTGCTATCTTTTGATATAGAGATTTGAAGTAAACATCCATCACTTCTAACAAATTAGGCCAGTACTGTTGGGTTTTGGGGGAATGGGGTAGTTTGCATTCAGAGCTCACTTTTTTCCTTCTGAATGACATGGAGTTGGGTCTGACAGGATCAACCTAACAATTTGAGTAGCAAATAGTGGAATATATATTCTGTAAATTGATCATGCTTTTCAATCATGTGTCTAAATAAAAGCGATGATTTCTGTTCGTGTTGATTGTTATGTTATCTTCTCAATCCTGTTCTCGGGACTTGGATTATGTTCCAGCGTTTTATGATGAATAAAGCTGTTAGAATGATGAACTTGCAATTTTTATATGCAGGGTCTTCCAGTCTCAAAAACTGGGGAAAAGCCTGTCAAGTTGAGACAGAAGCTTGCAAATCAGAAAGATCGAGCAGTACTTGTCGAAGAAAGCAATAAACAGCCCTCCAACCCCTCCGGAGATAAGGATTGTTCAGATGTTGGAACTGAAGAGAATCATGTTCAGTACAATGACTCATTCATGAACTCCTCCAATCCAGAGATGTTGCCGCATGCTGAATTAACAGTTGGATGTTAAGAAATGTGCTTTCGATAATTTAAAAGTTGTACGTTGTAGGTGTTTCGAATTTCAAGCTCGGGTTCTTTGTGCATAATTTTGTTTATTCAATTGTTGTGAAAGCTATGTAATCATATCTGCGCAGTTCTTGTGAAAAATGGTGCACATTTTCTGTACTACATATTTCTTGTAATTGTGTGAATGAATATATTGTTTGGTAAAGCAAAGTTCTATCATGCACTGAAGAATCCATCTGTGAAATGCTGTTACTGATTTTGTAGCACTGATTGAGATATCTATATCTAATTATATCTTTTTCCTTTTGTTACACCCACTCACATGATGACGTGGCTATGTGGGTCCCACATGCTGACGTGGCAGTCCACGTGGTCATGCGGCCCCCGTCAGTGGGACCCACCTCTCCACGTGTCAAGCCACGTGGCCGTCCACGTGACAATCCACATGTCATGTGGGCCCATTTTTTTGCAAAATCACAATTTTTGGCAACATAATTTTTGGTGTTGCCCTTGATAAGAAAATGTTGCCTTTGAACCCTAAGGCAACGCCAAAAATACTAACATCACAAAAGTGTTGCCGTAGAAAATTTTTGGTCTGTTGCAACATTTATTTGGCCTGTTGCAACGTTTGTGGAATGATGCAGAAGGCCACTTTTGGTGTAGTGTTAGGGTAGTTAAAAATTGAGTATCCTCTCACCTTATAAAGCCATGGTATTAGACGACAGCATGACTATGTCGTTGATGTAAAGTACAGAAGAAGGAAATTCCAATATCTACATGATTAAAAATAAAAGGTCAGAGATTATGAGACAATTAGCTCCTTAAATTAAATTTGATTATGAACGAGAAAGGGAAAAACCAGATTTTTGTGTTGGAGAGTTAGACTGTAATATTCATACCATTGTGGCGATTAGAAAGATCTTGAAGGAACTGGAAACAAGAATTGCAAGCACTGTGTCTTCGAAGCTGTAGTACAAATATGGATTAGCAAAAAATTAGTACATTAGGCGATGAGAAAGATCTTGAAGTAACTGGAAACAAGAATGGAAAGCACTGTGTCTTTGAAGCTTCAATACAAATATGGATTAGCAAAAAATTAGTACATTGTTTTTAAATTTACAGTCTGCTGGATTAGTTTGACGATATCTCTCTACAATCACTTAATCATGCATTCATGTCAATCAGTTCGATTTATCCTCCATTACCTATGTCGGAACAACAACAAACTAACCATGATAACTGTCCAACTGGATCATTTAATAAGGTAGTTAAACTTACGTTAGAACTCAATGAATAATAAGGTGGCTAAACTTAGGTAAAACTCACCCATAAATGTCTCTATGTAACAGGCATCTTGCATATTATTAATACCTATTTTATGTCCGTTTTCGTAATTTTATTAATAAATAAATTGTTTTACTTTGTTTTGTAGAAAAATAAATAAAATCAGAATTTGAGTTGGAAAAGGTGTAAATAAGGAAGGATGTGGACTATTCTAGAAGTAATGGGAATTGGAAGATAAATAGAATACTTATTGGAGAAGAAGAAGAATTTACTTTTTTGAAGACCCAAACCCTCATATTTTCCCTCTATATATGGGTCTCCCCTCTTGTAATTTACACATCCCAACACCCAAGACACCAAATTAATTATTTTCTTTGTTCATCTTTTTATCATGTGTAGCTAAATTTCTTCCCTAGGATGAAGATGAAGTTAATTTAATTGCTTTGATATCTTCTCGTTCCTATTATTTGATGCTCATGATTTTTCTTGGTGCTTAATTGTTTAATTGACAAAGTGATTTTGATATATTTTTGTTACCAGATAAATTTTAATAGCCTATGCTTGCTCCATGAAGTTTTGATGGGTTATTGTTAGATAACAAGTTCATAGTATATGCTTGTCTCGTTAATTAAAATTTATTTGTGAAGAAAAGAGAATTGATTTTAGGGCGAGTTGATTTTAATTGTGATTGATTAATGGATTCAGATTCCTAGGTTTTCCATATTATTTGATCTATTTGCTAATTAGGTTAATTCAAACTCCTCTCAAATATTATTGTCTAGTTCGCCTGATTTAAATTGTTAGGGTTTTGAAAATTCATAGTCTCTGTGGATCGACCTGTATTTGCTACAATTAATCGCTGTGCACTTGCAGTTATTTTACACATCAAGTTTTTGGCGCCGCTGCGGGGGACTATTGTTAATTTTAACTCTTTGATATTTAATTCTTCGGACTAGTTGTTTGTTTTCTCTTTGTTTTTTTTGTAGGAAATCGTGAAGCGGAGAAAAGCTTGGACAAGAAGACCGCTAGAAGGCCTCACCGTCTTTTGGAATTTTTGAAAGTGCTTTTCGGTATTCCGTATCACCTCTCTATTTTTTTTCTCACTTTTATTATTGAAAAATCCAAAAAAAAAATTTAAAAAATCCAAAAATTTTAGTTAATTGTTAATAACCAACTTGTTGCATCATTCATTCTTTCACATAGGATCACATCATCTAGATTTTTTTTTTGTATTTATTGTTTTCCATCTTATACAATTGTGGTGATTGCTGGAGGAAAGAGGTACGTACAATTTAGAATAATACACGTAGTGTAGTGCATCCATAAGTGTTTATTATCTTGTTCTTTGTGTGTTGCATCATCTAAATAATCTTAAGGGCGCCATCCCATTACAAGATAAGATGAAGGATTTCATCACCCTAACCTTGGCCCATAAATCACTAATTCCTTCATCTTGCATTCACCTACCTTAATAAAATTAAGTAGACGTTGACCCCTAGGATTTCGAGCTCAATTAGGAAGGTACCTAAAAGAGGAAGTAAATTTGGAATTATTCGAACTTTTGGTGACAAGGCAAGTGGTTCACTTACCTGGCCAATTTGGATTGGTGATGTAATATCCCATATTTTCATATATTATTATTATTATTATTTGGAATTGTTTATGTAATTTTTATGTGAATTTTAGTGAATTATCTGGTAATTGGAGTTGATGTTTCGGATGTTTATATATGATATTCTTTAAGTATACTAATTTTTATATGTCAAGAATAAAATATAGATAATTGTGATATCTTCTGGTAATTTTTGGAGTATTATATGATTTTATATTGATTAATGAATTTATTAATTATTTTCTGAATAATTATAAAACTATTTTATAAATCCGGGAATCGTCCAACTTCAACTGTATTTGCGTTTTTATAACCGAAACTCTTCCGAAAACTCCTTCTTAACCTAATCTGGTAATTCCGGACATTTTCCGTGTTTTAACTTTTTCGATCCGGATTACGGTTTGGCCCGTGCGCGGCCCGACGCAAGATTTTCGGTACGATAACCATTTCGATAAATCAACAAAACCCGTATTCTCGAGAGACGGGATATTTTTACATTATTTTCTCCTATGGTGTTTTATAAGAAGCTCGGTTTTGATAATTATCTAAATCTGATATTAAATTGTATCGTTTTTATAGTTACTTAGCGGCTAAGTAATGTATTTTTGGATCCGATATGATCTAATGAGATACTTGTTACGTGTTTAAATTGCATTTATATGAATCTACCCGTAATTTAGGCGTGTGTTTATTTGCGTTATTTGTTTTATCTCGTTTTATGTGCGTTGAATGTATTTTATACGTGTCCGGGTTTTTCGGTTAAATTAAGTATCGTTTTTGTTATCAAAAATTAGCGAACCGGGACCCCACCGGGACGTCAAAGCCCACAAAATTTACTTTTTTAATTTTATAAAATTATGCATATTTCAATTACCCAGTATTTCTGTATTTTTAAATTATTCGCAATTTTTGGGGAATTTTGATACGAACTTTATATTTTATCGCTTTTATAATTATTCCCCGTAATTATTATTTTGGGGCCTAATTATTATAAATAGGGAATAAAAACACCCTAAATTGATTTTGGGGTATTTAATTTTCAAAAAAATATAAATAGCCTATTAATTATTTTTATTTCATTTGATTATTATTAAAAATCAAAAATCAAGAATATTTTTGGGGGTAAAATTTCTTAAAGAACAAAGAATCAATGATTTTGGGAGTTCTAGAAATCGGTTGTTGATGCTCTACACACCAAAACAATCCTTGTTTCAAGCCCGTTATATTGGTACCAAAATCATGAATCGAGGTTAAGTATTAAGAAAAATCAAATTTTATGTTCTTGATGTAGAAATCGTTTTTGATTTTTGAATGATTGTTGATTGATTTTGATGCTACAGATAGCTTTAAAATGATCTGGAGAGTCGATTTGAGTACTTGGTTGAGTTGTTTTAGTTCGAAATTAATTAATCCGAGTTTGGAGTTTTAGTTTGTTTCAAATCAATTTTTCTTGATTAATATGACGTTCTTGATGATTTTGATGATTAGAATAGGTTGTAATTGATATGAACTTTGATTTGAGACTAGAAAATCATCTAGTTTGGCTTGGAATTGTGTTGATCGTGTTTTCCGATTTTGTTGCCAGAAAAAAACATCCGATTTTGATCATATATTACGTTTGGGTGGTGGTAGGAGGATGAGATGTTGATTTTCTGGGTTGTGTTGAAGTTTAGAATTAAATGGGTGCAAAAACAGGGTCGAATCGTGGGTTTTTGGGGTCGATTGAGCTCGACCGGAGCTTGCCGGACCATCGACCGGATTCTGGGATTTCCAGAAATTCCGGAAATGTTCTTGGCTAGTCCGGCCAAGTTCATCCCTCAACCCTTGGTTTGATCCAAAGTTGAAGGTGACCAAAACCCTGAAAATGTTTTTGGGGTATTTTCTTTTTAAATTTTATTCTAAATTCATTTCTTTTTTTCTAAAAATCATTATCTTAATTATTTTAAATTCCAAAAATTATTTTCTTTTATTATTTTTGAAAATCCAAAATTTTTATTTATTTAAATTGATTAATTATTATTTTGATAATTAATCACTTTATTTAGATATATTGTATTAATTTTATTTTAATTCTAAAAATTATGGAAAAATCATTTTTAATTCTGAATTTTCCTAAATAATGATTTAAAAAGTATTTTGAACTTTTAAAAATATATTTAAGTACTTAAAAAATCAATTAATATCATTATTAATTGATTTATTCTTATTTTATTCGTAGAAAATAAACCGTTCGTCCGTTAAATATTAAACGAACGCGTATAGACTCAGAAAAATATTCCGCTTTCATTAAAAATACTTTCGAGACCCAAATCCTTTTGTTCCGAAAGGTTGCTTGTTTTACGAATCATTCTGAGTCGATTTTTGAGCGATAAATCATATTTTGATCTGATTTCAGTTTTAAGCGTACCGAGTCGAACCTTTTGGCAAACCGAGTCCTGTGTTATAGGAATTATGTGATATGAATGATGTGATACATGGATTATGTGTTTACATGCTATGTGAATTACGTGTGTACGTGAGTCATAAGTCCTTTGTTTGGCTGTTATATTTATGTGTGGGCTATCGTATGGGTAGACAATATGGTTTTTAACGCGCAGTTCGTCAAGTAATTATCGTTTAGACGATTAAATTGTATCTTTTAATTATAGATGCAGATCATTCGAGTTGATCAGGACCAGATGGAATGGATGAAGACTAAAGCTGAATAGTATGGAATATTGAAGTGCAGCACTGCATGAGCAGTAGGCCAACGGATTGGGAGAATAAAGACGGTGATGTTTTAAGACATAATATCAAATAGATATGTCGTTGCGAGTGTGACTAACTGCTAAAATCCAAAGGCAAGTATCTCTATCATCACTTATTGTTCAAGTGATATTTATTCTGAATCCTATTATGCAAGTATTGCTTTCCCTATTCTCAGTTCATAATAAATATATGTTTTACATATCGCTGAATTATCATGCAAATACTTTTCTGCTATTCTATATTCAGAATAGTTAAGTGTTTTTACTTATCCAAATATCGAATTTATAAATGTTTTGGATTTTGAGAAAAATGATTTTTTTGCGAGTATTCCTGCCCAAGTGAATGGGGAAATAAAAATTATTTAGGATGTCGATTGATTCGGCTCCTTTTTTAATAAAAAGGTTTTTAAGATTGGAATGACTACTGGTTACTGGTTACAGCGTAGGTGATCGAGATATCGGTCCAGCTGTAATATCTTTCAAGGCGAGTATATGCCTTTTCTGGCGCCCTATATGTACCGTATGACTTCGCGATACGGGTAGTACCTATATTTACGGTATGGCTGCGGGATACCGGTGCTGTTTCGTGATTGATCATCAGGAACAGCATGAAATATAATTGGTTCCAATCTAAACTGATGTTTCTAAATTGTTTTGAAAATGATTTATCAACTATTTCTGTTTTCGGATAAAAGAGGAAATGCGGTTTTGATTCAGTTTCTGATTTTGTGGATACTTAGTTTGTTGTTAAATATCAAAGGTGGTATTAGTACAGATGATTGGTGTTGACTTCAGTATGGGATGTTGTGAGCATCAAAGTTCGTAGTGATATCTAATTTGATATGACAACAAAATGAGTGTTAGTATCAAGAGTTCAGTTTTGAATCCATAATCATTGCTTCTTGTTATTGTTGTTTACGATATTTCCGTAGACACTGTTTTGTTTTATCTCGTCAAGATTCAAAGTATTGCTGAAGCATTTCGCTCAAAAATATCAAAAAGAGTTTTAAATGCATTGAGAAACAATTATCCGATTCGTTAACAAATTTTCTGTTTCAGCAATTATGATTTTAAAATGTTTTGCTCTATGCAGATGTCGGTTTTATATCAAAACGATCCTATATTTGATATAATGATCTTGCTGAGCATTTCTTTCGCTCATACTTGCATGTTTTCAAATTTAACCTCCAGTGAGGATTAGCTTGCGCTGTTTAGCTGCGTAATTCGAGGAAGCAAAGAAGAAGCTTTTGGAAGGTGGTTGGTCCACGGTTTGCGGGCTAGTGTAAGTTCTATTGTGTAAAGCTATTTATATTATATTGAATTATATTTGTGTTATTTAATTTGGGCCTAGTATACTTCATTTCGAAGTTATACTAGTGGGTTTAGTTTTGAGTTGGAATTTGTTGGGAAGAGTTTTAAAAGAAAGTGAAAAATTTATTGGTGGAATTTGGAATTCTTGTTTCTAGAACTGTAATCTTAAAAGATCTTGGATTAGTTTGGGGTCATTTTTGTTAAATATCTTCCGCTGGCATTTGTATATTGATTTAACAGGTTAATTTGGATTGAGGTTTTATAGTGACGACCAAATCCTCTGACCCCGGATTTGGGGGCGTTACAGGTGACTAGGCAAGCGGTTCTCTAATTCAGCGCCTTGTTTACAAGGAAGTGCCCCCGCTTACCTGGCCAATCAGTTTTAATAAATCTAGATTTATAGACTTTTTTTGTCCAAAAGTTAGGAGATGTCTAGATTTTTTTAGGATTAACCATAGAATAAGTTTTTTTTTTCTTTTTGATTTTCCAATATTTCTTGTTTGTTGACTTATAGCTCTTATCTGCTATGTGATTACTTGTCTTATATGCAAAGTAATTGGTTCGAGATCATTCATCTAGATTAGTAAGACACTCTAACCTTTAATCTCCTAAAGTAGTAAGGTAACTTGACTTCTCTTCACCCAATAAAATTGAGTCAAAGTAGAAGTAGAAATTCCACCTGTAGTCATGGCTGTCTCACTCAAAGACCGTTGGTATCCCGCTCGTTCCGCTAAACCCTCATGCATAATCTTACCTGAAGTAACCGCGAATAATTTTAAAATTAAACATCATCACATTAGCATGTTACCTAGGTTTTCTGGGGTAGAGGGAGAGGATCCATATCTTTTCATTCGAGAATTTGAGGAAGTATGTGCTTTACAAAAACTCCAACAACTTAGCTCAGACTCCATTAGGCTCAGACTTATTAACTTTGCTTTAAAAGAAGAGGCTAAACAATGGTTGTATAGTCTACCCATTAATTCTGTTTCCACGTGGGATGGATTTGTGTCTATCTTTCTTAAAAAAATATTTTCCAAATCATAAGGCAAACAAACTTAGGAATGAAATCAACCAATTTCAACAAAATTGAAATGAGTCTTTTTGGAAGTATTTTGATAGATTTAAGAAGCTTTTGTCTAAGTGTCCTCGACATGGTATAGAAAAATGGAGACTTTGTAAAATTCTTTATGAAGCTTTAGATAGTCAAACCACTGCTTTGTTAGAGTGTATGTGCCAAGGTAAATTTATGGATAAAACTGAGGAAGAAGCTTGGCAATATTTTGAGGAGTTAGCTGAAAAAACAATGTTGTGGGAGTCAACTAGGGAACCTAATCCGAAACCTGAAAGATCTAAGGGCTTACACGTAGTTGGTAATTCTATTGCAACCGAAGCTAAGTTAGCTACACTCACTAAACGTCTAGAGGCCTTAGAAACCAACAATGTGTCTTCTCAATTTTCAATATGTGTAAACTGTAGTTAATAGACAATTGCCTTGAAAGTGAATAAGTCAATACTATGTTTCAACCTAGAGTTAGGAATGATCCATAAGCACCCACATACAATCCTGGTTGGAAGAATCACCCAAATTTCTCATGGAACCAAGGTCAATACAATCAGTTTAATCAAAATTCTCAACCTGCTTTTCAAAAGCCAAATCCTGGTCCATACCCAACTCAAAATCCCAACACATTCGCTCCTCAAAATCTTGGTCATTATCCTAACTCAGTCCCCTTAAATCCTCCTGGTTTTAGTGAATCTGATAAGAAATTAAATTCTATTGAAAAAAGTATGGAGGCTTTACTTAAATCTCAACAATCTTTCATGCAAGTTATGACCCAAGATAGGCAGTTGCTAAATTTAAACACACAAGCCATATCTAAGCTAGAGGTCCAAGTTAGTCAATTGGCAAACACAATTAGTGAGAGAGAGAGAGAAATCGTTTCCCTAGTCAACCCGAGGCTAATCCAAAATTTCATCCAAACCAAAGGTCTCATAAAAATGTGAACTCCGTCATCTCTCTAAGGTCTGGCAATCAATTCAACAATCATGCTGGTATTAATACTCATCAGGAAGATAAACTAACATCTGAACCAAATCCTCTACTTTTGAATCCTAGTCTTCGGCAATCTTCAAATCCTGAAACTTTTGAATCTAATGAGTCATCACCATCCAAAGAACCACCTTCAAAACCCCACTCTGATGCGTCTAGTGAAAAAGTATTTAAGCCAAAAGCTCTGTTTCCTCAAAGACTTATCTCAAACAAACAATCTGCTCATTTAGATAAGATTTTAGAAGTCTTTAAGCAAGTCAAGATTAACATTCCTCTTTTATATGCAATTCAACAAGTTCCCTCTTATGCTAAGTATCTAAAAGATTTGTGTACTCATAAAAGAACCACTCATGTTCCTAAGAAAGCTTTCCTAACCTCTCATGTTAGTTCTATCTTGTCAAATCAAATCCCTGTGAATTATAAGGATCCTGGTTGTCCTACCATCTCTCGTGTTATAGGTAATACACTCATTAATAAAGGTTTACTCGAATTAGGAGCTAGTGTGAATCTTCTTCCATTATCTATCTATCAAGCCTCGTGTTTAGGTGAACTTAAAAAGACTAGTGTTACTCTTCAGTTTGCTGACCGTTCTGTCAAAACTCCGACGGGTATAGTTGAAGATGTGTTGATTAATATTGGTTATTTTGTCTTCCCCGTCGATTTTGTTGTCCTAGAGACCGAACCAATAAAAAATGTGAAAAATCAAATTCCCATCATTTTAGGAAGACCTTTTCTTGCCACGTCTAATGCCTTGATCAACTGTAGGAATGAAGTAATGAAACTTACTTTTGGAAACATGACAATTGATCTCAATATTTTCAATGTAGGAAAACAATCCGGTGAGCTTTTTGACCAACCCAGAGATGTTAACATGATTGATGAGTTAGTTGATAATGAAATCATGAATGTTGATGATGTCCTTAGCTTTTGTCAAGGTTATTTTGGTCAAGATTGGGATGATACTAGTCATAAAAATGGGGTCAATGAAATGTTAGATTCCACCATTCCTAGTTCCAACAAAGAGTTAGAATCTTTTTCTTTGCAACTTTTTGAAGCTAGTGAATCATTTGAGGCAAGTCCACCAGAATTAGAACTCAAACCTCTTCCCAAAACTCTTAAGTATATGTTTCTAGATCCTTTTAAGTCTCTTCCAATCATAATTGCATGTGATTTAACACCTTCTCAAGAAGAAGAACTCTTATATGTACTTAGAGAGAGTAAAGAAGCCATAGGGTGGAGCATATCCGACATCAAGGGAATCAACCCTGCCATTGTCCAACATAGGATTCACTTATTTGATGATGCTAAACCGGTTAGAGAGCCACAAAGGAGGTTAAACCCGACTCTTAAGGAGGTTTTCAGGAAAGAGATCCTTAAATGTCTAGATAATGGAATCATCTATCCTATATCTGATAGTTCTTGGGTCAGTCCTGTTCAAGTAGTGCCTAAAAAGTCAGGGATCATTGTCGTTGTCAATGAGAATGATGAACTAGTTCCCACTCGTGTTCAGTCTGGTTGGAGAATGTGTATTGATTATAGGAAACTTAATGCTGCCACTAGGAAAGATCATTTTCCTCTACCCTTCATTGATCAAATGTTAGAAAGATTAGCAGGTCACTCATACTACTATTTCCTAGATGGTTTTTCTGGCTATTTCCAAATTCCCATTGCTCCCGAGGATCAAGAACCACTTTCACATGTCCTTTTGGAACCTTTTCCTACCGTCGCTTAGCTTTTGGTCTCACTACTGCCCCTGCCACCTTTCAAAGATGTATGATGAGAATTTTCTCTGATATGGTAGGAGACTTCCTAGAAATCTTTATAGATGACTTTTCCATTTTTGGTCCCTCTTTTCATCAGTGTCTTAATCATCTTGACTTAGTTTTAAAACGATGTAAAGAAACAAACCTTGCTCTTAATTGAGAAAAGTGTCATTTTATGGTTAAAGAGGGAATTGTTCCTAGTCATAAAATTTCATCAAAGGGAATTGAAGCTGATAAAGCTAAAATTGATCTCATTGCTAATCTACCTCCACCAAAATCTGTCAAAGAAATCCGTTCATTCTTAGGACATGCTGGTTTTTATTGGCGTTTCATTAAGGACTTTAGCAAAAAGGCTAGACTGTTGACCAATCTTCTTTCTAAAGACATAAAATTTGAGTTCTCTAATGAATGTCTTCAATCTTTTGAGCATCTTAAGAAAGAGTTGACCTCAGCCCCTATCATCCAATCCCCTGATTGGAATCAACCTTCTGAGCTTATGTGTGACGCATCTGATTATGCTGTAGGGGCAGTTTTAGGACAAAGAATCAATAAGATACCTCATGTCATATACTATGCTAGTAAGACTCTAAATGATGCTCAACTTAACTACTCCACTACTGAAAAAGAACTTCTAGCGGTAGTTTT
The DNA here is from genome assembly GCF_009905375.1 of Apium graveolens. Taxonomy (NCBI): domain Eukaryota; kingdom Viridiplantae; phylum Streptophyta; class Magnoliopsida; order Apiales; family Apiaceae; genus Apium; species Apium graveolens. The sequence continues at coordinate 4,317 of NW_027418885.1, read as the reverse complement.
TGCTCTTGAAAAGTTTAGGTCGTATCTTATAGGCTCTAAAATCATTGTTTACACAGACCACTCTGCTCTTAACTATCTCTTCTCTAAGAAAGACTCAAAGGCACGATTGATTAGGTGGGTCTTGTTGCTCCAAAAGTTTGACCTAGAAATTAGGGATAAGAAGGGTTCTGAAAATGTTGTTGCTGATCATCTTCCCGTTTAGTAGTGGAGTCCACCATTGATAAACCTTTGAATGAGTCTTTTCCTGATGAACATCTTCTTTCCATATCTACCACTCATTGGTTTGCTGATATTGTTAACTAACTTGTCACTGGTGACATTCATTCTCATTGGTCTAAATAAGAAAAATCCAAATTTCTCTCACGAGCCAAATACTTCTTTTGGGATGATCCCTATCTTTTTAAGTATTGTCCAAACCAAATCATTAGGAGGTGTGTTCCAAACCATGAGTTTATAAGTATACTTTCATTTTGCCATGATAAGGCTTATGGAGGTCACTTTAGTGCTAAAAAGACAGCTACTAAAATACTTCAATATGGTTTCTATTGGCCTAGTTTGTTTAAAGATCCTGCTGAATTTTATGCCGCTTGTAGTAGGTGTCAACACTTAGGAAAGATCACTAGAAGAAACATGATGCCAATGAATCCAATCTTAGCTATCGAGATCTTTGATGTCCGGGGTATAGATTTTATGGGTCCTTTTCCTAATTCTTTTGGTAACCATTACATTCTCTTAGCGGTTTATTATGTTTCTAAATGGGTCGAAGCATACCAACTAAGTCTAATGATAACAAGGTAGTTCTTAAGTTCTTGAAAGAGAATATCTTCTCTATATTTGGAACGCCTAGAGCTATAATTAGTGACCAGGGTAAGCATTTCAAAAACCATCAATTTGAGTCTCTTTTGAGGAAGTTTTCCATTACTCATAAGTTAGCCACACCTTACCATCCTCAAACTAGTGGTCAAGTAGAGGTCTCTAATAGGCAAATCAAACAAATTCCAGAGAAAATTGTCAATTCAAATTGGAAAGATTGGTATGTTAGGTTGGTGGATGCACTTTGGGCTTATTATCTTGCTTTTAAGACCATTTTGGGTATATCTCCTTATAGGCTTGTTTTTGGTAAAACATGTCATCTCCCTGTTGAACTTGAACATAGAGCTTATTGGGCCATTAAAAAGTTAAATATTGATTTACCCACTGCTGGTAGCCATAGGAAATTACAATTGTATGAGTTAGAAGAAATTAGGAATGATGCCTATGAAAATGCTAAGATATACAAAGAAAGAACTAATCTTTTGCATGACAAATCTATTTTGAGAAAGTCTTTTTATCCAGGTCAAAAAGTTCCTTTGTACAACTCTAGGCTGTATTCATTTCCTAGGAAATTGAGATCTAGGTGGGAGGGACCATATGTTGTTAAAGTTGTTTTTCCTCATGGTGTTATTGAAATTGAAAATCCTAAAAATGGTGAAATTTTTAAAGTTAATGGTCAAAGGCTTAAGCCATTTCTAGAACTGTCGGTTGATTATGAGGAAGAGGTGATTCACCTCATTGATGCGTGATCAAAGTAAGTTTTCTTGTTGTATAATAGTTAGTTATATTCCTCTATCATGCCCATATCAGGTATTCTCGTCCTTTTACTTTGTCATTTTTCTCTCATTTGCATTCATTGAGGACAATGCATGATTTAGGTATAAGGGAGGGGTTTAGGAGTATTTATATATATATAAAAAAACCAAAAAAATTGAAAAAAAACCAAAAAAAATCAGAGATATTTTAGCTAAGTTGTCCAGTCCACTCTTGTACTTTAATACTAGTTGGTGTTAGCAAATTTTCAAAACTTATATATATATATATATATATAATGCCTTGAGATGATTTGAACGTAGTTGAGTAAAGTTGTCTTCATGAAACTTGTGTCGAACAAATTTTCGCTTAAGAGTCCAAGACGGCACATTTGCACAAGGTCTTTGTAGGAAAGATTATTTAGGGAAGTTTTCGATATCTGAGACAGAGCCCACATGTTGAAACAATGTCGAATCAAATTTTTGCGGAAAAAAAAGATGCTTGAATAAACTACTTCAATGCCCAATATTCCTCACAAATAAAAAAAATTGAGATGATGGGCACAAGTAGTGAAAGGAATATGTCCTAAGTCCAATCATATATGAGGATTTAGGAATAACTTTTATGTAATCTGTTTTGATTTCATTGATGTAACACCCCCAGATCCGGGGTCAGGGATCCGGGTCGTCACGGTCTTTCTTTCCACAATATCACTTCACTTAATTAATAATAATAACCTTATGCTGTGACCCCACACTAACACACACCACAACCCGTTATAGTCTCAGAGATGAAATTTAAATAAGTACAAGTCTTTGAATCCACAATTTAAAAGTTATTACAACCCAAAATGATTACTTGATAAATTTACAGTTAATTGCCATTATCTGCCACAAGTTATAATTATACATAATTGATTCTCAAAAGTAGATGGTCTGATCTACAATAGATCTACCTCTGCAGCTATAGCAGCTACAACATTAACGGGAAGACGCGGGACGCTTCCCACGCGCTTGCGCTGGGTCTGCTGGAGTCTGGCCATCTTTCCTAACTGTTGTTGTGTGATGAAGAAATAAAGCAAGGGTGAGCAGCAAGCCCACCAAAATAATATGTATAGTGATTTACAATATATGAGCATTCTCATAGTACTCATGAAAGTCTTGGTCAAAAGAAATGAACCAAGTTTGATATCTTAATGCGATGAAGTCGCAAAATATTCAGTATATATACATATATACTTTTCAAAATATTGGAAGTCCTCTTCCATGCATAATACACACAAAGTCCCAGTGTATAACTGTATAAAAAATATCGTTGCAAGGTGATCTCATATATCTAACCTTGTCTCAACGTTTTTGTGAAAATCTTTGTCATGCATAAGATAATCATTTACTAGATATAAGTTTAAAAGATGAAGTTACAAGATACTCAATATACTTATATCTTTTCCAAATACTACTTGAACTACCACCGTTCAAGTTATAATTAGTTTCAAAAGTTCATCACATAGATGAGACTACAAGATAATACTTGAATAGATTCAATCTTTGAAATATTATTGAATGAAATGAAGTTACGAGATACTTCATTAAGTCCCGATATATATATACACCTATATATATCTCTCATACATTTCCTGAAAACCTCTGTCATGTAAAGTATGAACAGAGTTGCAATATCCAATGAATTTGGAAGGAAAGAATTTTGGCATAAACCAGATATCTTGCTGATCAGGCAAAGATACCAATAAGTAACCTTTTCTACTGTAGATGGATGAATTCCTCACCGGTCATCACCCTGGCCGCATTAGGACCTCGTGCTAGACCGTTACCCGGCCACTCACGCGTTGATGGACTGCCACCCAGCCACTTACACTTTGATAGACCGTACCCCGGCCTGTCGCTTATGCCGACTCAATTAAATGGGCTTACTTCCCGAACATTGGGCAAGTAATCAATTCATTTATCAAAACAGCAACCTTGTTGCGAATGTAAAATGCACCACATAGCTGGGTCTCCCAGGTTTTGAGCGAGTATTTAAATCCCCTTTGAAAGGAAGATCTTAAATATAAAACGAGTCTTGGGGTCCACTCCAACTTTAAAAATCATTTTGAAGACTCGAAACATTTTTAAGAATGTTTGGAGTACTGCTGATTTATTAAAATAAATCAGTCCCGATATATAGAAAATATCTGAATATTATTATTTAAATAATATTCCCGTAAAGAATAATCTTTATAAAAATACTTGAAGTAGAAGTTTTAAAACTCATACTTGAAATGAATATTAAATAACAAAGATATACTTATATGAAAGTACTATCTTTATTTGAATAATCGAAAATAAGTTTGATTATCAAAACATTATTCTTTAATAAAATAAAGGATATTATTAAATAATAAGCGGAGTCATAATACCTCGAATGAATATTATAAATAATATTCATTAAATAAAATAAACGGAGTCATACATCCTCAAATGAATATTCAAATAATAACATTAATAGAATAAACAGAGTCATAAGGTCCTCGAATGAATATTCAAATAATATTCATTAAATAAAATAAAGGAGTCATAAGTCCTCAAATGAATATTCAAGATAATATTCAATAATAATATAAAGGAGTCATAAGTCCTCGAATGAATATTCAAGATATATTGGTTAGGTCCCAATTTGTTTGTAGAAGGGGGGGTTGAATGCAAACAATACCGTTTAATCGAATAAAATGCGGAATAAAATTGTGAACAAAAA
>NW_027418884.1:0-50483 GCF_009905375.1 Apium graveolens | reverse complement strand
CAATGACAAATCATTCAAAAGTTTGACAAATCTATCATATAAATCATTCAATGACTCATTAGTCTTTGAGTCAAAGTGTTCATACTCTTGAGTGAGTATTGTCTTCCTGTTCTTCTTAATTATCTCCGTTCCCTGACACCTTGTTTCCAGAGCATCCCATATCTCCTTAGCAGTCTTGCAGTTGATTACCCTATTTGACATTACATTATCAATGGCACTATGCAGTAAGTGTCATACCTTGGCATCCTTAGCAATTGATGCTATATCTTCAGCTGTATAATCACTCTTCTCCTTTGGTACGGTTTTGCTGCTTCACCTGCAACTGCAACAGCGAGCTTGGTTGGTTTGTGAGGGCCTTCCTTGATTCTATCAAGGTATTCTGGATCTGTTGCTTCCAGCTTCATGGTCATCCTTACCTTCCATATGGGATATTCAGATGGTCTCAGTATGGGAACTCTGATGGTCTCATACCGACTCTGAATTTGTGTCTTTGGTGGTTCCTCAGTTTTGGTAGGCTTAGTTAGAGTTTCCGTGTCCGACATGATTGTGTTTGGATCTTTAACTGTATGTGTGTTAACAGATAGGCTCTGATACCACTTGTTAGGTCACACACACACTGTAGAGGGGGTGAATACAGTGTATAGTACACTCAAATCGAACTTTAAGAACTTAAGTAACAGAAAACAAACTTTATTAAAACAATAAACTCTGTTACAGTATGGAACTGTTACCTCTTAGTGATGAACAATATCACGAGAGCTGCTAGGGTTACAATGAATAATTTTCTCGAATAATGATAACACTTATAGTGTAAACCCTATGTCTGTGTTTATATACTACACAGTTACAAGATAATCGCTAATTGATATGGAATATAATTCTGCTTCCTAAAATATATCAATCAGATATCTTTTCTTCCAAGTATTCCATTCTTTACAGAATTCCTTCTTTATGCATATCTCTTCTTATGTTTATCTTGATCTTCTTTCCTTTAATCAGCTACTGTCCTTATCTGATCGTCCTTCAGCACTTAAATTCTGATATCTATCTTCTGATGATTATCTCCTGATAACATAAGTACTGATATCCTTAAGTCCTGACTTCCAGTATAAGTACTGATCAACAGTTAAGTACTGATTTATCCTATTCAAGTAAGATCCGAAAGCTAAACATAAAACATATTAGCCATGACATTATCAAATATATCTAACATTTGAGTTAATTGTTGATGTGCTTAATTTTTATTTATGACATGTTAGAAGAAATCTCCAAGAGATTTGCAATTTTTTTATCATGTTCAATTTCGTTAGTATATATTTTTATCAAGTTTGTGTTTAATCATTTTATATTTCTTTTTAGAATGCACCTTTTTATAGTTGTCGAAAAGAAGATTTTAAAATTGACTGTGGAATAATTTTGGTCTGAGTATAAAAATAGTGTAATATTTTAGGCCTGATTACAAAAAAATTAAATTTGTGTAAGAATTTTAAGATTAAGATGTAATTTTTATGATTTCCTTTTGAATTGCATAGATTTCATGGTGGAAGTGCTGAAAAATATGCTTGATTTACCCAACTTTAAAGAATAAATTACAATGGTTACAAGGTGGTAGTTGATGTTACATATACCATCAAAAAGATGATGAAATGTAGTTTCTTAAAAAATCTACCTCTCATAAATTGAACCATTATACAATGAGTTATTAATTTTTTAGTACAGGTGTGCCAATCGGTACTCTTGATATTACAAATTCTGATGCTTATAATGCCAACTTGAAATAATTAACTGGTATGATTTACAAAGTTTTAGCTGATGTTCTATATACCATTGGAAATATAATGAAGTGTATTTTGTTACAAAATTGACGTCTCATGAATTGAATCACTATACAATGAGATAAAGCTATTTTGGTACAAATGTGTCAATCAATTATACTTATATTATAAAATTCTGATGCTTCTAATCCCAACTTGAAACAATTAACTGGTATGATTTACCAAGTTTTAGATGATGTTATATATACAATTGGAAATATAATGAAGTGTAGTTTGACACAAAATTTACGTCTCATGTATTGAATCATTGTACAATGAGATAAAGTTATATTAGTACAAGTCTGTTAATCGGTTCTACTAATGTTACAAAATTATGATGCTACCAATCCTAAATTGAAATAATTAATTTTTATGACACTATGCCATAGATGGCCTATAGAAACAGCAAAAAATGTCACAACAAGCCCAAAACAAATGTTACCATAACCAGCTAAATCCCTAAGGTAACATAAAAATTAAGTTGCTTTTTTTAGTTACCTTTGGCCCATAAGGTAACATCCCTATTAACTTGGTGCAACATTGGCATTTGTGTTATAATAGCAATCAATGGTAACATCAAAGTATGTCTATAGTATCATACTATGAATGTTACCTTTGTACTTAGAATTTGCACACAAAAAAATGGGCCTCACATGTGGGCCACAAAATCATTGTAATATTTTTTTCGTACTGTAAAAGTTTAAAATTATTTTTATTATATTATACCAATTTGTTTGTAAAATTTAAGTACCTAATGTAACATATTTCTAAAAAAAAATTGACAGGATTTGTTTGTAAATTGAACACACCATAAACCTGTTTTTCATGCAAGTCAACAAAATAAACAAAAATGAGAATGATTAGTTTTGGTATTAATTCAAAAACTACATGATTAAATGGACAAAGCTTAAATGACACTTTGTTGATCCATACACCATCCTTCTTCACCTTTTTTACTATACTATAAAATAAGTTGTTGAACTCAAGCCCTTGCCCATGTATCAGCTTTCGAGATTGGTTTCTGACTAAATTTTTCTTCACCCGTGATTGGTACATGTCTAGAAGACTCTCCGGGCTCTTGGTGTTCGTCCTAACAAATTTTGCCATGTTGAGATGCTCTACTGCTTTCTTAGCTGGAGTGTTTGAAAATCTGAACTCAATCTATATATGCATTTAGTTAAATGAACAGATGGGGTTTTCGTTAAGTAAAGACAATATGAGATAATTACAAGTATTAAAAGGGGGTGAAGAAACAGAGAAAACAATTTTCTACCATCAAAGTATTGCGGAATTTTTATCTGATTTTCCCAGCCGATTTACCATTTCACCTTTAGAAAAAATACAGAAAAATATATATTTTTTCACCTTTAGACAAAATACAGAAGCAATAACAGTAAAATTACAGGTCAGATTCTTACCTAATAAAAGCAGGAATTATCATAGAACTTAACTTTTCTGCATAATAAAATGAAACTATTTGTCCAAAAATAGAAAGGAAACTAAAGTAACCTTAATCAACTTTCCTTTTACTATTACTAGGAAAAGTACAAGAACTGTAATAAAAAACTGAAAGAAAGATAATGTAAATGAAGTATAGAATCTAAACCTGTCATCTCATTGTTAACATAGTCATAGAAGGATTTATTCAAAAAAAAGAGAATCCAACTCCTGCAGGACAACATGTTTGCTTCTGTTAAGAATACAGATAGTATAACATTACCTACTTAGACATGTGATTTTAGAACTAGAAACATACAGAGATACAGTACAAGTAAACAAACTATTTCACCTTTGTTCTAGCTATACTCATTTTTAAGTAACAACGACCGATGCCCTTGGTTCTTCATCAACATTTAAAAAGGATGTGCTTTTAGAGTTCTAGCTATCTGTGCCATTAAGACTAATCTCTCTAAGAACATCATCAGTTTTCGTATGAACTTCCCAGTGCATACTCAGTTTTAATGGGAGAGAATCTCTGACTCTCTTAGCAACCATGTGACCATAAGGCCCATGTCCATAAAAAAGACTACAAAATATCGTGTCTGCTTTTGACTCAAAGTTCTGAAAGAAAATCCACTCTAAATTAGTCGAATATGAGTGTTAGATACAAGGAAAATGATCTTACAATTCTATGCACATAAACTATAATGTACCTTAAGAAACTTATGGTACTGTCCTCTCTAACACTAAGCAAAACCATGTATAATACACACAAACACACACATCTAAAATATTGTACGGACCCTTAAATTTTAAAACAAAACAAAAAACAATCGGCATGAATAATTAAATGTTACATGGTGATTCTCAATGATCAGAAGAAGCTCAGGATCTGGCTTCATTTTAGATGTCATAAGTATTTGGTGTTTCGTTAGGATTTGATACATCATCAGTATTTGCATGTCATCAACATTTGGAGGCGGGCAGCTATGAAGATTGATTCTTTTCCTTAATTTGAGGGATGGATATCTATTACGTTCTAAGTTATAGGACTTTATATGTTTGGTTAAAGATATGTATCATTTTCTGTTAGTAATTGATAATACATATCTTAGATTGATTTGTAGCAGCTGTGTAATATATAAACAAAGTTTAGATCATCACATAGTGTGTATCTCGAGCATTGTACGACCTAGCAGCTCTCAAGAACATCGGTATTTCTTGAGAGAGTTTGTAACAGTTTTTATCAGAAATATAAAGATCTATTATATTTTTCATACTTGTTTGAAACATCTATATATTTGTATCCACCCCCCCTTAAACAATTGTATTATTACTGGGCAATAATTGGTATCAGAGCTAACTGATAATTTACTATTAGAAATGATCTAAACATGTCTCTGAACGAGTATGAAAGTATCAAAATTCCCATTCTGAAAAAGACTGAATACCCTACATGGAAGGTGAAGATGCTAATGCACTTGGAAGCTACAGATCCAGACTATCTCAACATAATCAATGATGGACCTTACAAGCCAACAAAATTGATACTGTAACTCCTACTATTGATGAACACCTTCAGTTGAAGGAGAAGAGGGAGTGGACACCAGAAGAGAAAGCCAATGTGCTGAAGGATGCAAAGGTAAGAAATATTCTATAAAACAATCTTGACTATGTGTTGTCAAACAGAGTTATAGCCTGCAAGACTGCCAAAGAGATCCGGGATGCCCTTGAGACTCAATGACAAGGAACCACGGCCATCAAGAAGAACAGGAAGGCTGTTCTAATTCAAGAATATGAACATTTTGAAGCCAAGTCTGATGAAAGTCTCACCGACATCTATGATAGGTTTATCAATTTGCTTAACAATCTATAATTGGTGGAAAAGGTGTACGATCTGGAAGATTTAAACACCAAGTTTCTGAAAGCTTTGAATGAGGAATGGGAGACTCAGACTTTAATCATACGACATCAGTATGATTTGGAAAAAGTCACTCTGGATGAAATCTATGGCATGCTGAGAACTCATGATTTGGAAGTCCAGCAAAAGAAACAGAGGAAAAGAAACAAGGGAAAATCAGTTGCTTTAAAAGTGAATGTTAAAGCTTCAAAAGACAGGCCAGTTGAAGCTACAAGGAAAAAGAACTATCTTCGAGAATCAGATACTAATGATTCATCATCAAATTCTGATGGTGATACTGATTCTGAAACTGATGAGAACATAACAGATTCTGATGTCATACAATTGGCTGCAATGATAGTTAAGGGCTTCAAGAGGATGTAGTTCAAGAAGTCTCAGAAGAATAGAAGCTTCAGGAAGAAGTTTTCTGGAGGAGAAAGGAAGCCTTCTGGAAGAACAGAAGTAAAGGATTTTAAAGCTGGAAAAGTTGACAGATCGAAGATCAAGTGCTACAACTGTGATGAACCTGGTCACTTTGCTACAAAATGCAGAAAGGCAAAGAATGACAAAGGGAAGAACATAGTCTTGATTACATCAAGCAAGGATTGGATGGATTCCACTGATTCTGAAAATGAAGAAACAAGCTATGCATTGATGGCTAGTTTTGATAATCCTGCTTCATCTGATTCTAAGGTATCAACTTCTTTCTTCTCTCTTGATACTGAAGATATATCCGAATTGAAATCTATTCTTAAGTCTCTCCATGGAAATTTTAAGAATAAGATTCTAGAGAACAATAGTCTATTAACTGAAATTGAAGTCTTAAGATCTAGGAATGATCAGTGAGAGTCTGATTTAGTAAATCAGATTGAAATTCAAAAAGAATGTGAGAAAGCTAAACATACAGCAAAGATACTAGAGGCTAAGTACAGTATATTAGAATATGACTTAGAAAATGAGAGGAAAACCCTTAAGGCCTGGACTGATTCAGGCAAAAAGGTTCATGAGATGATTTCTAAGAAAACTGGAGAGAATGTTTTGGCTATGTAGATGGAATTAAGGATGTTGATACTGAAAATGAAATTACCCTTAAGACTCCTATTAAGTTTATTTTTTCAGAAGTTGATGTAGCCAAAGCTACTTTTGAGAAGGGTTCAACCTCTGCATCCAAAGAAAAGAAAGTAAATGATAAAACTCAAAGAGAGAAAAACAAGGAGACCATTAAGACTGTTAAGAAAGAAAAGAACATAGGACTTTTGTCTAAAGGACAATTAAAAAAGAAATTATCTGAGGTTAATGACAAATCTCAAGTAAAAAGTTCAAAAAGAAACATAAATGGTAAGCAAGGTATTTCTAAGGAATCTGACTATAATTTTGTTCCAAATGCTCCTAGAAAAACTTGTTTTAACTGTGGTAATTCTAATCATCTTGCTATTGATTATAGGAAGAGTAAGAAAAAGAAGACTGATATTCCTGAGTCTGATGTTAGGGGTGGATCAGTATTTTACAAACCATAAAACCCTTGTTTTCATTGAGGTAGTAGTTGGCATTTAATTTACACTTCTAGTTCTTATCATAAGCTATATCATAATTAATATGATCCTTTGCCAAAATTCAATAAAACTGTTTATATGGTTAATACTGCTAGTTGTACTCAATCTACTTCTGATAAGACAAATATTGATCATAGAAAAACTGTCAGAAGTAACTCTGAATTATAGAAACTTAAGTTGTCTAAAATGAGGGCCCAACAAGTGTGGGTCCATAAAAATCTTTCTAATTGATCACTCTTCTGATTGCAGGGTAACAGGAAAAATATTCTTGTCTTGGATAGTGGATGTTCGGGACACATGACTGGAACCTGCTGTCAGAATTTGAGAGGAAGGTTGGCCCAGATGTATCTTATTGAGATGGAAATATAGGACAGACTCTGGGATATGGCAACTTGGTTATTGGAAAGGTGGTAATAGAAAATGTAGCTCTGGTTGAAGGATTGAAGCACAACCTACTGAATATCAGTCAAATCACTGACAGAGGTTATCATGTGATATTCTATGACTCTCACTGTGAAGTTGTTCATAACAAGACAAAGAAAGTTGTCTTGATAGGATACAGACATGGTAACATGTATGGAGCAAGGCTGTATGAATGTATTGAGAAAGAAGTTACTTTCCTTATCTCTAAGGCATCAATAGATGAGAGCTGGAATTGGCACAAGAAGCTCTTACATCTCAACTTCAATTCTATCAATGAACTTTCCAAGAAGAAGCTAGTAAGAGGATTACCAAATATGTTATACTCATCTGATGGTCTTTGTGATGCTTTCCAAAAGTCCAAACAAAAAAGAGTATCTTTAAAAAGTAAAATAGATTTCTCTATCACTGAACCATATCATATGCCATACTTGGATTTTTTGGACCAGTGAACATAATGTCTATCAACAAGAAAAGGTACACACTTGTAATTGTTGATGATTTCACTAGATACACTTAGGTTTATTTTCTACACAGGAAGGATGAAACTCCAAAAGTACTTCTGGATCATGTAAAGCAATTGAAAATGGATCCAACTTCAAAGTGAAAATACTGAGAAGTGATAATGGCACTGAGTTCAAGAACTCAAAGATGGCAGGATTCAGCTAGAAGAAGCCAACCTACCCACTTACTTCTGGGCTGAAGCAGTAAACACAGCCTGTTATACTCAGAATATCACACTGATAAATAGACATGGTGTTACTTCTTATCAGATGCTGAAAGAAAAGAAGCCCAGTCTCAAACATCTCCATGTATTTGGATGTAAGTGCTTTGTTCTGAGAACTCATACTGATCAGCTAGGAAAATTTGAATCAAAAGCTAATGAAGGAATCTTTGTTGGTTACTCACCATCAAGAGTATACAAGGTTTTCAATCTGAGAACAAATACTGTAGTTATCTCTATCAATGTATCTTTTGATGATAAGAAGATTCCTGGTTTTAAAGAAGACTCTCATGAAAGTTTGATCTTTGCAAATGAAAATGCACTATTAGAATCTGCATCAAACTCTAATGGATTATCAGTTACTGATGATCCAAATCTTGATACTCCTTCAGATCCTGAAGATGATCATTGTACTAATGAAATTGCACATATTGAGGGGGAGCAACAACAAGGTTCCATTGATAGTACTAACACTGAAGAGTCAACTCAAGATTCTTCTCAATCTGATCACTTAGAATCAAATGCTGATTCAATATCAGGAGAACACGAGTCAAGTCCTAATACTTCATCAGGAGCTAACAACACTGATTCAGGGGGAGCCTCAAATACATTTTATGGGGCACATGATTCAGGGGGAACATCTAGCTCAAGAAGGACATTTCCTCATGTCAGAAAATGGGCCAAAGATCATACTCCTGATCTGATCATTGGAAATCCTGATGAAGGTGTAAAGACAAGAAATGCAACTCAAAATGAATGTCTGTATCACAATCTAGTTTCAAAGGAATAGCCAAAGAAAATAGAAGATGCACTTAAGGATGCATATTGGGTCATAGCTATGCAAGAAGAGTTGAATGAGTTTGAAAGGAATGAAGTATGAAAGCTGGTGCTGTAACACCCCCAAATCCGGGGTCGGGGATCCGGGTTGTCACGAGTTCCATTTCCCTTAACAACACCCAATCTTAATAAATAATCAACTACTCTGTACTGTGACCCCACAATAAACACACACACCACAAGTTATAGTCTCAGAGATGAATATCCAAAAAATAATCACAAGTCGTTTTATTCCACAATTATATGCCAATACACCTTAAACAGGTTTCTGAATAAATTTACATTTCTTTGCCATTATTACAATTCATAAATATACATAATCTGATACATCAAAAGTTGAAAGCCTAGCCTATTGGTAGTTCCTACCTCAACTATGGCGGCATCAGTGCTTCTAGAAAACTGCGGAACGTCTCCTAACCTCTTGCGAATCGGGAGCTTGGTCCGGTTCATCTTGTCTATCTGATGTTGTGTGATGAAAGAAGAAAGCAAGGGTGAGCAGCAAGCCCACCAAAATAATATGTATAATGATTAACAATATATGAGCCTTCTCATTGTACTCATGAAAGTCTTGGTCAAAAGAAATGAACCAAGTTGATATCTTAATGCGATGAAGTCGCAAAATATTCAGTATATATATATATATACATATATACTTTTCAAAATATTGGAAGTCCTCTTCCATGCACAATATACACAAAGTCCCAGTGTATAACTGTATAAAAAAAAAATATCGTTGCAAGGTGATCTCATATATCTAACCTTGTCTCAACGTTTTTCTGAAAATCTTTGCCATTCATAAGACAATTATTAATTAGATATAAGTTTAAAAGATGAAGTTACAAGATACCCCAATATACTTATATCTTTCCCAAATACTACTTGAACTACCACCGTTCAAGTTATAATTAGCTTCAAAAGTTCATCACATAGATGAGACTATAAGGCAAGATTTGAATAGATTAAATCTTTAAAATATTATCAAAATAAAATGAAGTTACGAGATACTTCATTTGATGTAAACATCATTTTGAAAACTTGACCCTGCCAACACTCAACAATCGCCCAACCGTAGCCTTTCTATCGAAGTGCTCTGGGTAGTGTTGCAGAAATTATCCAATTGGATGATGAACTCATTACGGGAGTTTGCCGCGCCAGGAAGACCACTTACGATGATCAGTCGTAGTAGTACAACCCCACCATTTTCTACATGTAGAGGAGAACCTGTCGGATTTACTTGTCAACCGAACACTGAACTCCTAAGGAATGGACCGCCTTAGCGGAACTTCCAGGCCATTTGGGCCAATATAATAAGGCTGGGCCGGCGCTACTCGGCCACTTACGCCACTCCTAGTTCAGATTAAATCCATGACTCTGAAACGTAAAGCTTGTCCCCACTTTCCCCAAGTAGAAACTTGTTGATACGGCTCCACCAAGAAGTCGTATCTATTTGGAAAGGAGAACTCACCGATATTTCCCAGGCGATGCCTGTTAATGGATTAACTTGTTCCAAGAATTTTACTTCCCGAGTATTGGGTAAGTAATCAATTCATTTATCAAAACAGCAACCTTGTTGCGAATATAAAACACACCACAGAGCCGGATCCATCAGGTTTTGAGCGAGTATTTAAATCCCCTTCGAAAGGAGGATCTTAAAAAAAATGAGTTTTGGGATCCGCTCTAACTTTTAAAAAAATCATTTTGAAGACTCGCAAAACATTTTTAAGAATGTTTGGAGTGAAGCTGATTTAATGAAGTAAATCAGTCCCCAGAATATTTAGAAAATGTCTGAATATTATTATTTAAATAATATTCCCATAAAGAATAATCTTTATAAAATAATTGAAGTAGAAGTATTAAAACTTATACTTGAAATGAATAGCAAATAATCAAAGATATACTTATACGAAAGTAATATCTTTATTTGAATAATCAAAAGTAAGTTTGATTATCGACACCTTATTCTTTAATACAATAAAGAATATTATTAAGTAATAAGCGGAGTCATAATACCTCGAATGAATACTATAAATAATATTCATAAAATAAAGGAGTCATACATCCTCAAATGAATATCCAAGTAATATTCAATAATAATATAAACTGAGTCATAAGCCCTCGAATGAATATTCAAATAATATTCAAATAATAAAATAAACTGAGTCATAAGCCCTCGAATGAATACTCAAATTAATATTCAATTAAGTAAACTAAAGGTATCGAATAAACCTTATTCGATCCATAGTTTTAAAAACTATATCCATATATATAAAAATATATATATATATAATATACTCGGGAACATCGACTCCCGGTTTAGAAATATGTTCACCTTTTATCCCCTATACTAAGGGTATACGCAACTACTTGCTTATTTCTAGCATAGGTATTATGCAACTATAAGCATTGAAATCAACAGATAGATAACCAAATTACGAAACAGACATGCATATATACCATATCAGCATGCTCCAATATATCGCAAAATTTGCTAATAACAATCATGCACTATCACAAGATAATGCATATACATATATTTACATCACAATAACAGTATATCGGGTAGAAAACTTGCCTGAGCGACTGGGGGTTACGAATGGCTCGGGACGAGTCTGGTAACCTATAAACAACAAGTAAGTTGGAATTAAACCAAAGTCACTTGTAAATCTATACTCTAACCAACTCAGACTCTAACGCTCATTTTGCGCTTACTGATTCTCTTAAGTCACTCGAGTACCCTCGGCTCCACCATTTTTAATAATTTAACCTTTACGAGTTTTAAGGCGATTCCTTCGCGAGTGTCTTACCAACTGCCTAACACACTTACCATAAATGTTTCATGCATTAATTAACCCTTTTTGGTCTTTAACCTATGTTTCAAAGTAAGGCGAGGGGAAAAGTTTCGTTCGCGAAATGCCGTTACTTGAAACGGTCGTTTCTCCTAAACCGTGCATCGGAATCGAACGAACTACATATCAAAACGAAGCTCGTAACATGAGCTATCTAAACATGGCAGTGGTCATAATCTAGCAGGGGGTTCTCGGGTCCTAATGTTATGCACAAAAACAGTCCAAAGAAAATCGGACGTTACGACGGCTATGTTTACGCGATTACCAATTTTTAAACTACTCCAATTAACCACCAACCAACTCATAACCATCAATACAACAAAACTTCACCTAAACCATACCACATCAGTCCATAATATCCAAGTTTTTCAACTCAAACAACCACAATCACGACCTATGAACTATAATCAAGCTTCAATTACCAAAAACACTTCCAAATCAAACCAAACTACTAATAATCACAATCCATGCTTCTCATTTCACAACACCAACCATTAAACTTACTAACAAATAAAGTAAAGGCTAGGGTTTGAAGTTTATACCTTCCTTGGGAGGTGTTAAGTTGCTAGGAAGCCTTAGGGAGCCTCCTACAAGCTTGATCTTTCCAAAGAAATCAAGAACACAAAGTTAGGCTTTGAAGTTTCTAAAAGTCCGATTTAAAGGACTGTCAAAATGAGGGTCTTACCATGATTATTTGGACGAGACTTGTGCACAAGAGTTGTAGGCCATCTCAATACCTTTCCAATGAGCTATAGAACACAATATTTGAGTGAGAAATGAAGGAGATACAGCAGTTTTAGTGTTCTGGTTCTGTTTTGGCCGAGAGCATGAAGAACAATGCCTTGGTTTCTTTTTGATTTTGATGAAAAATGATTTGCTTGGCTTGGTTGGTTTGATTTTTGTGTTTGTTTTAGTAAATTACCTAGTTGCCCTTGATTTTGTGTGGTTAAAAAGCCACCACATCTCCTTCCTTCCCATGTCATGCTTGTGTCATCCTCATGATGTCATCCTCCCCTCCTTGTCCTCTTCTCATTGGTTGGGTGACATCATCCTCTCTAATCCCTTTGATTAACTTCCTAATTGTTTGCCTAATGACCGCTGATCTGTTATACGGTTCGCTTAACTTTTGTTTTTGTTTATCGTTTGAAGGATCATACCCGGGATCTTATTACTTAGGTTCCCTTAACCTTTCTCAATATATTATATTCCTTTTATGATCCTCTCCTATAATCCTTTAATTTAAATCCTTTTTATCCTGTTACCTTTTTCTCAAATCTTTCCGTATCTAGTGTATTTTCGGGAAAAATCAAAGTGTTCGGATTTGGATTCTGACGATCTTTACATACACTTATATCCCATATAAAGTACTAATAAAATCTCAGAATATCCATATCAGAACCCCTACATAGTGTGGCATGAAAAGTTTTCTCATTCAGCAAAAACACTATTCATAAGGGTTTCAAAAATTTCCCAAAAATTGGGGTTATTACAGTCTCCCCTCCTTAAAAGGATTCCGTCCCGGAATCAGATAAAAAATGAATAGGGATACTCTCTTAGCATTGCACTTTCTAACTCTCGAGTAAATTTTCCCACATTGTGGTTCTACCATCAAACTCTTATTAGTTTGATAACCCTTCTCCTAAGCACTCGTTCCTTTTTACTCTATACCCTTCCTGGTTGCTCCATATAGGTTACGTCTGGTTGCATGTCTATGCGCTCATATGCCCCTATTTGTCTGGCATCCGAATTACACTTCCTTAACATTGATACGTGGAACACGTTATGAACTTGCTACAGGTTCGGGGGTAGGGCTAGCTCATATGCTAACTTCCCAAACGTCTTAATATATCCAAGGGTCCAACAAATTGTAGACTTAGCTTTCCTTTCTTTCCGAACCTCATCAATCCTTTTTCAAGGGTTTCCAAGGGGATACCTATAACATTACTAGGCCCCCTATTTCATACTCTTTGTCCTTTTTGAGTCAAATCAGCATACCTCTTATGTCCATCTTGGGTTACTACCAGCCGTCCTCTGATTAGATCTATTATATCCCTGGTCCTTTGGACTACTGCGGGTCCGAGCATCTTGCGCTCTACAACTTCATCCTAACATAAGGGAGATCGACATTATCTTCCCTCAAGGATCTCATAAGGTGACACCTCGATAATGACATATGATCTATTGTCGTGATATAACTAAATCCGCGTTAAGTGATCATTCCAAAGTTTTTTCAAGTCTATTGCACAGACTCTCATTATAGCATTTAGCATTAGAGCTTTTGCTTCTCAATACCCATTCTTTTCGAGTTCGTAATCGCTACTACCTTCCGTTCCTAATATTATACTGGTTATACTTTTGCTCGTTAGCGTTCTATAACCTTTTAATAACCACGTCAACCTTAGTATTACGAATGTGTTCCCATTCTGAATACCACCATAACTTTACTACTCCTTTTTCAGCTGTTTCTATTTTCGAAAGCTTAATCCTTCATATAGAAGTAAAAGAATTTATTGAGAGATCACTATGATCATGAACACTTGTTATCTCGCATAGTTAGTACAGAAGGTGGCCAGCCTTTAGTACTTGACAAGCAATTAAACAATAGTTGGTATCCTACTAGGCTTCTATCACACAGATAGACAGTCATTCGGCAATACCTCCCCTTCTGGAAGGGTTGTTCTTCTCAACTTACATGAAATGAAAAGAAGAGAAAAGAACGAACTGAAGAGAATTGTATATATAAAAAAAATATACTGCCACAAAATATCTGGCTTGGAACCTACCTCTGAACTATAGAGGTTTGTCATAGGAGAACAAAACATATATGTATTTATATCAGCATCAAGTATTATAGCATCGTATTTCCCATGCCTAAATATTTCTATTCCATCCATCATTCTATGGACCCATGCTCTTCCTCGAGCTTATACACAATCACCTTTGAAACTCCCTCGATTTCGAAAATCGAACCTGGGATCTCATTTTAGACATCACCGTTACTAGAGTTCTATGCTTGCACCGCAACCTTCCTCATATAGTAATACGACTCTCTTTTCATAAGAGGGAATAAATATTCAATAGGTAGATACTCTACTTAATTAGTCTATCAATGATAACTTATACACTACCACGACCCGTTTAGTGGTACTCAATCTCAACATCCATTCCAATACAACTCTCACAGTTGTAATCAGCTCGTTACTCGCAGAATCATTGCTGCCTTACTATGGTCCACCACTGACCCACTGTCATCATTCACTTTCCATGAAATTTTAATAGCTAACCATACGGAGTCCATACATGTCGTATCAAATCCTTCTAAGGAGGTAACATAATCACCATTTCTGATTCATGAAGAACACTCCTGATCTCAAAGGTTCGTTTAGTCCTTTTAAAACATGGTCCAGGCTCATTCTCAAGATAGTACCTTCTAAGATAGATAGCCCGCTCATGGCAATTACACGAATTAAACCTTTACCAACTACTATTACGGCTGGGTATTGCACAGTCATCAGAAGGAATGTCAATCTTCCAAACCATAATACAACCTTCACAGTTTTAACCATCATCACTGTATTCTTTTGGCACAAGCGCCTATAATTATCCTCTTACCTTTAAAGTGTCGGCCACCTCTTTGGCCTTTCCTGATAGTAAAATTTCCTTACAGTCAATGTCACTTTAACCATCTCCAAATAAATTTTCTACCTTATTTCAATCACAGCTTATGTGAAAATGCTTTCCTTAAAATCTGATGAGTAAAAAAAAATCACCATTTTTCCATAAGTTATTGCCTCAGTCTTTAGAGGTTAATCACTGTCATGACTGACTCTCAATCATAATTAGAACATCTTTTATCTTAAGTCCTAATTGCCCTGAATAATTTCGACCATTACTGGTTCGATCCATACTTTCTCGTGGTTTAACACGTGCCCCACTTGGCAACATTATAATTACGTCATATTTCCTTTATCAACATTTCTATTCTTGAAAATTTTGAATATTACCTTTCTCCTTGTAAAACCTCTAAGGTTATCCTTCAATCGTTCCTCCTGTATTCCCTAGATATAGGGCATATTAAAATACCATTTACTATTACTAGAACCATTGTCTATATACTTCTGAAAAATTTCTCCACTGATTCTTAAAGGTTGTTGCTACATTAACCCTTTCCAAATCATACTGTCAAAACTCATACTGTCCCTATTAAGGGTGAAATTCCAACCTTTATGCATTCCCCTAGGATTCATTTTAAGTTACCGATGTTCTATCCTTAATTCCACCTTTAAAAGGTACCTGCATCCTTCCATGGATAAATCAAGTCATATATCCCTGATAAGGGTGTCTTATTCAATCATTCCCACCTCGATAGTCTATACCTAACTTCATAATAGCATCCTTATTCAAATTGAGGTCAATCCATATGGCCTCCAAAAGATAACAATGGCCATCCACTTTTCTTTCTTGATTTGGTAATGATAACATGGATGTTCTGGAAGATATTGGTCATGTTCAACGTGAACTTCTTCTTAATAATTCCTTATTTACTTTTGTTGTTTATCTCAACAGTCATCTCAATGTTGGGATATCTTTCATATCTGGCGTCTCCCTTTCTGGGTATCATGCCACCGGTCTTACACTTTACCTTCTTGAAGGTCACTTCCTTCACCCAATTTTCTTAATTTCTTACTTTCTTGTCTCCTCAGTCTATCCGCGTCTCATTATTTATCCTTCGAATTATCTCAAGGTTTCCTCGAATCTTCCCAACTTACAGGGGATAAAATATATTTATCTCTTATACCTTCAACCATCAATTTAACTCATGGTAAATCACTCTCATCCGGACGATTACCTACTTTTCTATTTCTATTTCTACGAGTCTTTAGGGTTTCCTCATACCCAACTCCCTTATCATTCCTCAAACTCTCTTGCCTTTATATTCCTTTCTCTTATCGTTATTTCATGAACCAACACAACATAAGCATTGATTTCAAACATCCCGTCATTCTGGATTCGTGTCTTCAGAATGAATCTTGATAACTTTTACAACTTAGATTCATAATTCATCATACTCGTCTGCCTTTGTTCTGGCTCTTAAGCTTTTACACTATCTCCATAACCTTGGGAAGTACTTTCCTGAAAACAATTGACTGAACTTAAATCAGTTTATTATAATCTCTTGCTCCGTGCCTTCCTTGGCCTTTCACCAGCGGGTGGTCTCTCTCTTAGGAGGGTAAGTGATAAAACAGTCTTTTGTGGTTCGTCAATCATTTAGAATCTCAAATGATTCATCTATTTCCTTTAGCCAGGCTCTTGCCTCGACTGGGTCAGCTTGTTCCTTGGAACTCTGAGAGCTTAGCGACTTAAAGGTCATGAAAGAATTTCCCACCGCACTGTCTCCTCAGGGTGGTGGTTGGGGATAATAGTCTAAGTTCTCTTTAGACAGGTCTATGAATTGCCGTATAGGGGTACCATCTCGGGTCTCCTGTCCTTACTCGACTTTTGTTTCCTCAGTCTAAATATTTCTTCCTACTCCCCATAATTGGGGTCATCTTACATAATTTAAATCCTCATTTTCCACTTCATCATGTTATGGGTTCCTTTTGTCTTGGTGGCAACCTCCCTGACTATCACGTTCAGGGTTTGCTCTAACTCTTATACCTCAAACTAGCTTTCATCTAAGATTTCATCTTTAAGCTCTTAAACCTTTGGAACCCAAATTCTATAGGAATACCTCATTATTCCCTTATCATCACTCTCGGTATTAATCTCATACCTATTTGTTGGCTCTCTGCCTTCATTCATCACTTTTACTGGCACAATATGTTCTTTTCCAATACTTCGGGCTGTATTGCTATCTCAAACAGCTTTTCGGTACCGGCTCCGGTTACCTTCACTACTATTTCCATTCTCTCAAAATCCCTTATCAATTCTCCCAAAGACATTATCATCTTGAGTCTCTCCTTTTTACTAAGGGCATCAGCCACCACATTGGCTTTCCCCGAATGATACAGAATCTCCCAATCATAATTCTTGATTAGCTCTAACCGCCTCCTCGGGTGTATGTTGAGCTCTCTCTACGGGAAAATGTACTAGAGTACTTATGGCTTAGGTAAATCTCGCACTTCTCTCCATACAAGTAGTGCCTCCAATCTTTAGGGCAAAACTATTGCCACGAGCCCAAGCTCATGGGTGGGGATATCGAATTTTAAATTCCCTTAATTGTCTTGACGCAGACGCGATTATCTTGCTGTGCTATATAAGAAGCACCCTAATTCCTTATGCGAAGCGTCACTTACAAATCACAAAATCTCATTTTCCATCCGGCAACGCCAACATAGGGAACGTCACCAACCTTTGCTTCGGTTCTTAAAAGTTGTTCTCGCATTTCTCTGTCCATTCGAACTTCTCAGTCTTACGAGTAAGCCGCGTTAAAGGGGCTACTATCTTTACAAACTTGAACGAACCTCTGGTAGTGACCGGCCAATCCTACCTCTGGTAGTCGACCTAACCATGGTCATCAATTCATCAGTGGTCCTTTATCCAATCTTGTCAGGATCCTCCATGGAATCCTCATCAACAACTATCCCTTCTAGGACAACATCCTCAACCGCTACATCCTCAATATCAACATCATCCGGTCCTGCATTAGGACACTCTATCGGATCCACAATCCGATCTCCAATTAGTAATAAAACATCATCACGCTGTTGCTCCTCAACCTCAGGGTTCGGAGTTCCGCTACCATATACGATAACGAACTACGCTCCTATCACGATATTTATAAGGGTTCCCATAAGGGTTTTAAGTGTCAGTACTACGTTAGGTAGCCCGACTATGAACTTGGCAAGAGTTCTTATTATCTTAGTGAACTTATTATCTTAACGTCCCATCATCTCTGAGGTTTATAACGCTTGGCTCTGATACCATTTCTGTAACACCCCAAAATCCGGGGTCGGGGATCCGGGTTGTCACGAGTTCCATTTCCCTTAACAACACCCAATCTTAATAAATAATCAACTACTCTGTACTGTGACCCCACAATAAACACACACACCACAAGTTATAGTCTCAGAGATGAATATCCAAAAAATAATCACAAGTCGTTTTATTCCACAATTATATGCCAATACACCTTAAACAGGTTTCTGAATAAATTTACATTTCTTTGCCATTATTACAATTCATAAATATACATAATCTGATCCATCAAAAGTTGAAAGCCTAGCCTATTGGTAGTTCCTACCTCAACTATGGCGGCATCAGTGCTTCTAGAAAACTGCGGAACGTCTCCTAACCTCTTGCGAATCGGGAGCTTGGTCCGGTTCATCTTGTCTATCTGATGTTGTGTGATGAAAGAAGAAAGCAAGGGTGAGCAGCAAGCCCACCAAAATAATATGTATAATGATTAACAATATATGAGCCTTCTCATAGTACTCATGAAAGTCTTGGTCAAAAGAAATGAACCAAGTTGATATCTTAATGCGATGAAGTCGCAAAATATTCAGTATATATATATATACATATATACTTTTCAAAATATTGGAAGTCCTCTTCCATGCACAATATACACAAAGTCCCAGTGTATAACTGTATAAAAAAAATATCGTTGCAAGGTGATCTCATATATCTAACCTTGTCTCAACGTTTTTCTGAAAATCTTTGTCATTCATAAGACAATTATTAATTAGATATAAGTTTAAAAGATGAAGTTACAAGATACCCCAATATACTTATATCTTTCCCAAATACTACTTGAACTACCACCGTTCAAGTTATAATTAGCTTCAAAAGTTCATCACATAGATGAGACTATAAGGCAAGATTTGAATAGATTAAATCTTTAAAATATTATCAAAATAAAATGAAGTTACGAGATACTTCATTTGATGTAAACATCATTTTGAAAACTTGACCCTGCCAACACTCAACAATCGCCCAACCGTAGCCTTTCTATCGAAGTGCTCTGGGTAGTGTTGCAGAAATTATCCAATTGGATGATGAACTCATTACGGGAGTTTGCCGCGCCAGGAAGACCACTTACGATGATCAGTCGTAGTAGTACAACCCCACCATTTTCTACATGTAGAGGAGAACCTGTCGGATTTACTTGTCAACCGAACACTGAACTCCTAAGGAATGGACCGCCTTAGCGGAACTTCCAGGCCATTTGGGCCAATATAATAAGGCTGGGCCGGCGCTACTCGGCCACTTACGCCACTCCTAGTTCAGATGAAATCCATGACTCTGAAACGTAAAGCTTGTCCCCACTTTCCCCAAGTAGAAACTTGTTGATACGGCTCCACCAAGAAGTCGTATCTATTTGGAAAGGAGAACTCACCGATATTTCCCAGGCGATGCCTGTTAATGGATTAACTTGTTCCAAGAATTTTACTTCCCGAGTATTGGGTAAGTAATCAATTCATTTATCAAAACAGCAACCTTGTTGCGAATATAAAACACACCACAGAGCCGGATCCATCAGGTTTTGAGCGAGTATTTAAATCCCCTTCGAAAGGAGGATCTTAAAAAAAATGAGTTTTGGGATCCGCTCTAACTTTTAAAAAAATCATTTTGAAGACTCGCAAAACATTTTTAAGAATGTTTGGAGTGAAGCTGATTTAATGAAGTAAATCAGTCCCCAGAATATTTAGAAAATGTCTGAATATTATTATTTAAATAATATTCCCATAAAGAATAATCTTTATAAAATAATTGAAGTAGAAGTATTAAAACTTATACTTGAAATGAATAGCAAATAATCAAAGATATACTTATACGAAAGTAATATCTTTATTTGAATAATCAAAAGTAAGTTTGATTATCGACACCTTATTCTTTAATACAATAAAGAATATTATTAAGTAATAAGCGGAGTCATAATACCTCGAATGAATACTATAAATAATATTCATAAAATAAAGGAGTCATACATCCTCAAATGAATATCCAAGTAATATTCAATAATAATATAAACTGAGTCATAAGCCCTCGAATGAATATTCAAATAATATTCAAATAATAAAATAAACTGAGTCATAAGCCCTCGAATGAATACTCAAATTAATATTCAATTAAGTAAAATAAAGGTATCGAATAAACCTTATTCGATCCATAGTTTTAAAAACTATATCCATATATATATAAATATATATATATATAATATACTCGGGAACATCGACTCCCGGTTTAGAAATATGTTCACCTTTTATCCCCTATACTAAGGGTATACACAACTACTTGCTTATTTCTAGCATAGGTATTATGCAACTATAAGCATTGAAATCAACAGATAGATAACCAAATTACGAAACAGACATGCATATATACCATATCAGCATGCTCCAATATATCGCAAAATTTGCTAATAACAATCATGCACTATCACAAGATAATGCATATACATATATTTACATCACAACAACAGTATATCGGGTAGAAAACTTGCCTGAGCGACTGGGGGTTACGAATGGCTCGGGACGAGTCTGGTAACCTATAAACAACAAGTAAGTTGGAATTAAACCAAAGTCACTTGTAAATCTATACTCTAACCAACTCAGACTCTAACGCTCATTTTGCGCTTACTGATTCTCTTAAGTCACTCGAGTACCCTCGGCTCCACCATTTTTAATAATTTAACCTTTACGAGTTTTAAGGCGATTCCTTCGTGAGTGTCTTACCAACTGCCTAACACACTTACCATAAATGTTTCATGCATTAATTAACCCTTTTTGGTCTTTAACCTATGTTTCAAAGTAAGGCGAGGGGAAAAGTTTCGTTCGCGAAATGCCGTTACTTGAAACGGTCGTTTCTCCTAAACCGTGCATCGGAATCGAACGAACTACATATCAAAACGAAGCTCGTAACATGAGCTATCTAAACATGGCAGTGGTCATAATCTAGCAGGGGGTTCTCGGGTCCTAATGTTATGCACAAAAACAGTCCAAAGAAAATCGGACGTTACGACGGCTATGTTTACGCGATTACCAATTTTTAAACTACTCCAATTAACCACCAACCAACTCATAACCATCAATACAACAAAACTTCACCTAAACCATACCACATCAGTCCATAATCTCCAAGTTTTTCAACTCAAACAACCACAATCACGACCTATGAACTATAATCAAGCTTCAATTACCAAAAACACTTCCAAATCAAACCAAACTACTAATAATCACAATCCATGCTTCTCATTTCACAACACCAACCATTAAACTTACTAACAAATAAAGTAAAGGCTAGGGTTTGAGGTTTATACCTTCCTTGGGAGGTGTTAAGTTGCTAGGAAGCCTTAGGGAGCCTCCTACAAGCTTGATCTTTCCAAAGAAATCAAGAACACAAAGTTAGGCTTTGAAGTTTCTAAAAGTCCGATTTAAAGGACTGTCAAAATGAGGGTCTTACCATGATTATTTGGACGAGACTTGTGCACAAGAGTTGTAGGCCATCTCAATACCTTTCCAATGAGCTATAGAACACAATATTTGAGTGAGAAATGAAGGAGATACAGCAGTTTTAGTGTTCTGGTTCTGTTTTGGCCGAGAGCATGAAGAACAATGCCTTGGTTTCTTTTTGATTTTGATGAAAAATGATTTGCTTGGCTTGGTTGGTTTGATTTTTGTGTTTGTTTTAGTAAATTACCTAGTTGCCCTTGATTTTGTGTGGTTAAAAAGCCACCACATCTCCTTCCTTCCCATGTCATGCTTGTGTCATCCTCATGATGTCATCCTCCCCTCCTTGTCCTCTTCTCATTGGTTGGGTGACATCATCCTCTCTAATCCCTTTGATTAACTTCCTAATTGTTTGCCTAATGACCGCTGATCTGTTATACGGTTCGCTTAACTTTTGTTTTCGTTTATCGTTTGAAGGATCATACCCGGGATCTTATTACTTAGGTTCCCTTAACCTTTCTCAATATATTATATTCCTTTTATGATCCTCTCCTATAATCCTTTAATTTAAATCCTTTTTATCCTGTTACCTTTTTCTCAAATCTTTCCGTATCTAGTGTATTTCCGGGAAAAATCAAAGTGTTCGGATTGGGATTCTGACGATCTTTACATACACTTATATCCCATATAAAGTACTAATAAAATCTCAGAATATCCATATCAGAACCCCTACATAGTGTGGCATGAAAAGTTTTCTCATTCAGCAAAAACACTATTCATAAGGGTTTCAAAAATTTCCCAAAAATTGGGGTTATTACAGGTGCCTAGACCTAAGAACAGATCAATTGTAGGTACTAAGTGGGTCTTCAGAAATAAAACTGATTCCGATGGAACCATCGTCAGAAATAAGGCAAGGTTAGTGGCTAAAGGATATTCTCAACAGGAAGGCATTGACTATGATGAAACATTTGCTCCTGTTGCTAGGCTGGAAGCAATCAGAATTTTCTTGGCATATGTTGCACACAAGAAATTCAAAGTCTTTCAGATGGATGTCAAAAGTTCATTTTTCAATGGAGAACTTGAAGAAGAAGTCTATGTTGAACAACCACCAAGCTTTGTGGATCCTAAACATCCTGACTATGTTTATAGACTTGACAAAGCACTCTATGGACTAAAGCAAGCACCTAGAGCATGGTATGAGACCCTTACTCAGTTTCTACTTGCAAGTGGATTCAAAAGAGGTACAATAGATAAAACATTATTTTATCTGAATAAAGGTAAAGATTTACTTTTAGTTCAAATTTATGTAGATGATATCATTTTTGGATCAACTAATCAAAAACTGTGTGATTAGTTCTCAAAGTTGATGCAATCAAGATATCAAATGAGTATGATGGGAGAGATGAGCTATTTCTTGGGATTGCAAATTAAATAGACAGATAATGGCATCTATATGAATCAATCCAAGTACCCAAAGAATCTATTGAAAAGGTTTAATATGCAAGAAAGTGCAACTACAACTACTCCTATGGAAACTGCTGCAAAGCTTGATCCTCATGAAGATATAACAGTTGATGTCACAAACTATAGAGGTATGATTGGTTCTCTCTTGTATCTAGTGGCTAGTAGGCCAGACATTATATTTGCCACCTATTTGTGTGCAAGATTTTAGGCAAATCCTAGGGAGCCACATATTATTGCAGTTAAGAGAATCTTTAGATATTTCAAGGGTACTGCATCACTTGGTATATGGTATGCAAGGGAAGCTGATTTTGGATTGTGTGGATATTCAGATGCTTACTTTGCTGGATGCAAAATAGACAGGAAGAGTACCTCTGGAAGTTGTCAGTTTTTGGGAGGAATAATAGATTCATGGTTCAGTAAGAAACAGAATTCCATTTCTACTTCAACCGCTGAGGCTGAATATATTGCAGCTGGAAGCTGTTGTGCACAGTTACTATGGATGAGGAAGCAACTCATGGACGATGGATTATCATTTTCTAATATTCCTATTTATTGTGATAATCAAAGTTCTATTGCCATGACAAGAAATCCAGTGCAACACTCTCTTACAAAACATATTACTATCAGATATCACTTTATAAGAGAACATATCATGAAAGGGACAATTAAGCTTTATTTTGTTTTTATTGATCAACAGCTGGCTGATATCTTCACAAATCCATTACCTGAAGCAACATTTACAAAGCTTGTCAATGAACTTGGTATGGTTAGTTGGGACATATAATTTTTTTTATTTGATCAAATCCTGATATAAATTGATCAAATCTTGCTGATGTCCTAAACATTTTTAAAGATATTATCATGGGAATTAATGATGTATTTCTCTATATGCATGTTAAATTAAATGATTTATTTACTAAATATGCATGTAAACATATATCTTTGTCATCATTACAAATCAGTCTAGGGAGACGTGTATCACTTTTTTTTGGTTAAATCATTCAGTTAACTCTTGTTAGGAATATGTTGTGAACTTGATGATAAATTAAACAAAACACCTTAAGTAGATTTAACTTAGTGAATTTTGTAGCACTAGATGGATAATCAAATATAGTCCCGACGGATGACAATTTGACATCCACCGGGTGAGTAGCTTATGTAACAAATAAGTATTGTAGTACATTTCTGCAAACAACTTTGTGTAGATTCTGTAGGAGTATATGAGTCATGTTGACTACTAGTGGATATGAGGAATAGGTTGATTAATTATAAATATGAGATGTCTTGTAATTCTGTATAAGTGAAATAGAGTCAAGTGACAAATAGCTACCCAACAGATGATCAACAAGCTACCCAATGGATGATCAACAAGCTACCTGATGGATGATCAATAAAGCTTCCCGACGGATGACAAACATGTACCCGACGGATGATCAAATTCAAATATCTGTTGATAGTGACAACACAGTCACATGCGTTGGGTGTTTGCAAAAGGAATGCGGCAGCCTGTTTTATCAGGAATTTGAGAACAAAGAAGCATTACCATTTCCATGCAATTGTGAAGATATTCAAATATGCTGGAATAGAGTAGTGAAGTAGCATGGAGTTAGACTAGATATGTTTGTTTTATTATCTTTTCTTATTGTCATGTAAACTTGGTGATATATAAACCAAGTGTAGTTAGTAGAACATTCAACTAAGCAAACATATTTTAAAGAGAAATAGAAAAGTTGTACTTGTCAAGAGTTTCTCTGTAGTTTGTTTGTTCTACTTGTAAAGCAGCTGTGAGCCATTCTAAGCTACACAGAGTTCTCAAACTGATATATATATCTCTGGTGGATACATTCAAATCCATCAGAAAGTTTTAAAAGCTTGTGTTTTTATTACTTTGTGTTTTGATTTATATAATCCTTTCATTCCACACTCTGCAAATCAAAAACTTATATATATTCAGTTAGAACAGTTTTAAAATCTCGAAAAAGTAGCCAGAATTATATTCAACCCCCTTCTGTAATTCTTGTTGTATTGTTAGGGAATAATAATTGGTATCAGAGCTAGCTCTTGGAGTACAAAGAGTGTAAAGATCACAACAAATAGCAAGATGAACAAGAAGGATGTTGGAGTAAAAATTCCATTTCTGGACAAAGATAATTATCACCACTGGAAGGTAAAAATGCACCTACATCTTCTTTCCCAAGATGAGGCCTATATGGATTGCATAGAGAGAGGTCCTCATGTACCAATGAGAGTTGCAACTGGAAATGAACCATCTGTTCCCAAACCTAGGCATGAATGGTCAGATCCTGATATTGAGAAAGTCAGGAAAGATAAGAAGGCCATGCACATTTTGTTCAATGGAGTTGATGGTGATATATTTGATAACATCATTAACTGTAAAACAGCCAAAGAGGTTTGGGACACAATCCAGATTATCTGTGATGGTACTGAGCAAGTAAGGGAGAACAAGATGCAGCTACTGATTTAGCAATATGAGCATTTCCACTGTGAAGAAAGTGAGTCTCTCACTGATATTTTTAGTAGATTTCAAAAGCTACTAAATGATCTGAAGTTGCATGGAAGAGTCTATCAAACAAAAGACTCTAACCTCAAGTTCCTTAGATCTCTTCCAAAAGAGTGGAAGCCAATGATAGTTTTATTGAGAAATTCTCAGGATTACAAGGAGTTCACCTTGGAGAGACTGTATAGCATCCTAAAAACTTATGAGCTTGAAATTGAGAAAGATGAGAGGTTGTAGAAAGGAAGGAAGAAAGGAGGGTCCATAACACTGGTTGATGAGTTAGAGAAAAAGAAAGAGATGAAGGTAGAAGTTGTTGAGTCTACATCAAAGGTCTGTGAAAGAAAGGGTAAATGGCTGGTAGCTGAAAATGAAGATCAGTTGAGCCAAGATGACATGGATGACATTGATGAGCATCTAGCATTTCTATCCAGAAGATTTGCCAAGCTCAAGTTCAAAAAGAATTTTGGAGCAGCCAAGCTAAGTAGAAACTTGGTGGATAAATCCAAATTAAAATGTTTCAAATGTGGCTTGGCAGGGCATTTTGCCAGTGAGTGTAGAAAGTCAGATTCTAGCAAGAAGAAGTTTGATCCTGTTGATTATAAATATAAATATTTTGAGTTGCTCAACCAAAAGGAAAGGGCTTTCATTACACAAGAAAATGACTGGGCAGCTGATGGATTGGATGAAGATGAAGAAACAAGCTATGTCAACAAGCTATGAAATATAAACAAGTTCTTCAAGTAATCAAGTAATCACCACTAACCTAGCACATTTATCTAAAGCTGAGTGTAATGATGCAATCAATGACATGTCCATAGAATTATATCACTTGCATGCTACATATGAGTCCCTCACTAAGGAAATGCTAAAATTGAGAGGAATAATGTGCTAGAGTCTCAGTTTATTGAATTTGAAAAATTGAGAATTGAGTGTAAGATTGCTAAGGATGAATTAACTGAGTTCTTGAAGAAAGAAGAGATTTTAAAGAAGCAGCGTGAACAAGAACATGAAGTGATTGAGGCATGAAAATCATCCAGAAATGTCCATGCTCAAATCACTAAAGTTGAAGGTATTGAGTCCTTTTGTGATGCAGCCTGGAAGAAGAGTAAGGAGAAGTTGGAATCCAATTTGGTTTGAAGGATTGTTAACAGATGTGGACTCGACGGATGATGAAAATCATCCGTCGGATAATCAAAAGGATTATCCGTCGAGTGACAAAGAGCCACATCAGTCGGCTGTGAGTAAACATGTGAGCAAAGCTAAGCTAGCCAAGTTAAATGAGAAATATGGATTGGTCTCTAAGAACATTATTCCAGGAGAATCAAGTCAAGTCAGGAAGGAAAAAAAAGTTAATGTTGGTCATATGTCCATCAAACAATTGAATGATAAATTAGAAAAGATTGAGGTTAAACAGAAGCTAAAAATAAAAAACAATAGAAATGGGAAAGTAGGAATTAACAAACATGACAACTACACACCTGACAAATACGCACCCAGAAAAATCTGTGTAAAGTGGGGTAGTGTTAATCATTTGTCTGTTAATTGCAAACTTGTTATGCCTACTTCCATGTATGCACCCTCTTCTTTTCCCAACATGACTACCATGACTATGAATGCTATGTTTGCTCAGAATATGAATGCACAATTTGCTAATATGCCATTTGCACCTAATCCTTATTATGCTGCATTTTGTATGCCTCAAATGTCATTTAGCATGCCTTACTGGAATAACATGTTTGGAAATAACATGCCTTTTCCTGTTAATCAAAATGTGCATGACAATTTTATTTTAATGACTGGTTTCAAAGGTCCAACCCAGATGACTAAGGATGAATCAAAAATTCCCAAGTCAAATGAGATCAAACCTAAGAAACCAAAGAAGAAATCTAACAAGGAAGGACCCAAGGAAACTTGGGTACCAAAATCAACTTGATTTAATTTTGATGTGTGCAGGGAAATAGAAAGAATATTTTATATCTGGATAGTGGTTGCTCAAGGCACATGACTGAAGATTCTACCCTGCTCACTGAGTTCAAGGAAAGAGTTGGCCCAAATATTACTTTTGGAGATGACAGTAAGGGTTATACAGTGGGATATGGCTTGATGTCAAAAGGCAATGTCATCATTGAAGAGGTTGCCCTAGTGGATGGTCCCAAGCATAATTTGTTGAGTATCAGCCAACTTTGTGATAAGGGTAATTCAGTAACCTTCAATTCAGAAGCCTGTGTTGTGACAAACAAAAAAGCAACAAAGTGGTTCTCACTGGAGTGAGAAAAGGGAATGTGTATCTAGCTGACTTCAACTCATCAAATGCAGAATTTGTCACATCTTCTCAGTAAAGCAAGTCAAGATGAAAGTTGGCTATGGCACAAGAAGCTGTCCCATCTAAACTTCAAAACCATGAATGAGCTTATCATGAAAGAACTTGTTAGAGGTATTCCTCAAGTGGAGTTTACTAAGGATGGATTGTGTGATGCCTGCCATAAAGGAAAGCAGATCAAAGCATCATTCAGAATAAAGCTTGATTCAACAATTGAAGAACCATTGCAATTGCTATACATGGATTTGTTTGGAACAGTCAATGTGTTGTCCATCTCAAGGAAAAGAATTTGCCTAGTAATTATGGATGATTTCTCAAAGTTCTCTTGGACATATTTCCTAAAGTCTAAAGATGAAGCTAGTGAAATCATCATCAATCACATAAGGCAAGTCAACAATCATCCTGATTTTAAAGTAAGAAGAATCAGGAGTGACAATGGAACTGAGTTCAAGAATTCTGTGATGAGATCATTTTGTGAAGAGAATGGGATTATGCATGAGTTTTCTGCAGCAAGAACTCCACAACAAAATGGAGTTTTGGAAAGAAAGAACAGATCTCTTATTGAAGCTACGAGGACTATGCTTGAAGAATCAAAGTTACCAACATATTTTTGGGCTGAAGCCATGAATACTGCCTGATACACTCAGATATTTCTTTGGTTAATCAAGCAAAGTGTATGACACCTGTGACGCCCTCCAAACCCGGGTCAGAAGTTTGGGGCCCACAACACATACACACACCATATTTAAACCTGTTTATAAGTATAATAATATATGCAATGACCCTACTTACCACAATCAACGATCACAACAATTTAAAGTATGTCCACAAGCCACAACCTTATTTATTACAAACATACCAAATCCCAAATTTATTTATCTTATATTTAAAGTCAAACTTTATTACAAACTTTTAGCTCACACTAAACCACACAACTTCTGCTAGCTCATTCCACTTCAACTTGTAAACCTAGCTGGCACACTCGACTGGGGATCCTCGCCATCACCAAATTCGTTTTCAACTGGAAAAGAACATAAATATATTCGCAAAAGTGAGCTAACTAGCTCAGCAAGTCACAGTGACAGCACTGAGATTTAATAATGATCCATTGAAATGATACATGGAATCAAATTTCCTGATAAACAATGATTAGAATTGGATATTCACTTTTATTTTAAAAAAACCAAGGTTAGGCTACTGATCAGTCACGCACTAACCCCGAGCAAGGCTCTCAGCTTTGCTCTATATACCGGATCCAAGGCACACATTGGCCTAATACGACCACGAATCTGGTCTAACCACGAATCTGGTCCATATTTAAAAACAATCCAATTCCATAGTAATATCATGATAAGCAATGTAATTCAATAAACTGAATCATAAATAACATTTATCTTGAAGCATAAGATGCTTCACAACACCAGAAAGGTATAACAAGGTCAACAAGAAGCTTGGCTTTCAATTCAAGAAAAGAATTAAAGTATAGAAGACCAAGGGTGCAAAGGTTACAAGGAATGGTCTTCTGTTATACAAGGAATAAAGGTTCGTCTGAAAAACAATCTCATATCAAAGGTCAGTATGTGGTAGATATGTATTGGTGGAGTGGTATCGGATAGGTATCGTTCGTATCCAAGAATTCAACAATCAAGGGTTTACAAGAAATCAGGCTCACGGCTCAATATCAATAAGAATCAGGGTTTAGGGTTAAGTACTTCAAAGTACTTGCAATATAGAATAGGAATTATTGGGAATAATTGCAACATAATGAAAAGAGTTCAAAAGTGTTCACAAGTATATTACAAGAAAGTTCAGGGACACTTGCCTTATCAATTCGCTTTCACTTCACTAACATTTGTCAATTGGTTCCCACTCACTAACCACATGCTTTCCTTTTCTAAGTCTCTCTTCCTCTGTTAGACATGACATATATTCATCAACACTATTTCTGAACTCATTATATTCGATACAAGCTTCTATCTACCCTTCGTTTCACCCAAATCCGACGTACAGATTAAAAGTTACAGCAGAAACAATCAAACAATGCGCAAACAATCATTTTATACAGTAATCAGGTCACATATAACACATAGAACGTAAGATATTCAATCCAAATAATTTTTCAAAGAAGATTCGGGGTCAAAATAATTTTCCATGTATTTAATACAAATTTTGGAACATTTTTCGGAATTAATATTGGACTCTTAATCATTTTAAAATTAAATAATAGGGTTCGAACACCCAAATTTGACTTTAAAATAATTTTATAATAATTATCGAGCCTTGAAAATAATTTAAAATAATATTTTAAAGCTCGAAATTATTTTTCGAAATTTTTAAATCAATTTTAAATAATTAAATCAAATTATTAAATTAAATTAAACTAATTAATAATTAATTAAATTAATCAATCAATTAATATTAAAATAATCAATTAATTAAAATAATTAAAAACTAATTATAATTAATTAATATTATAAATCAGATTTATTTTTGAATATATAAATAATTAAAATAATTTTTATGTATTTAAAATAATTAAATAAACCATTTTCGGATTTTTAAAATAATAAAAATATCATTTTTAAAATAAAGTAAACAGAAATCTAATTTCTGTTAGTTTTTAAAATCCCAAGGACTGAAATAAAAATATACAGAAAACTCAGTGGCTTAACTGTACTTTGGCAACGCCGCCGTCTCCGGCGAGCCCAGAACTCGACCAGAAAGTGCAGATAAGCAGAGTTCAACAAGGCAAACTCGATTATGCAAACAGAATTTCCAAACACTCCGTCGTTTGGCCGGAATAATCACAGGAAAAACCCACCGCCGACGACCTTCCCAAACTCCGTTCATGGCTTTCCCAGTATCGTTTGTTAAATTCGTTTATACCATTCGATTCCTTATCCTACGATCTATCTACTGATGCAACCAATTTAATCTAATAACCCCTAGTTAAGAAATGCCTAATTTTCAATTAAGAACTTTCAAGAACATAAACCCTAGTTTACAATCCGATAATCAAACTCAAATTTAACCATGTTATTGAACTCAGTTTTTGACATATAATATACCAAATTGACCAGGAAGAAAAGATCTACACAATTATGTCATCAAATCATATCAAAAACATCAAGAACAAAAATTCATAATTTAATCCATAATTAATTCGAATTTAAATAATTAAATTAGAAAAATACCTTGATTTCTGGGCAAAAACAGATGGTTAATTCAGAAAGAAGATTTTGAGAGCTTCATTTTGATATATTGCACACCTGAATCGGAGTTCGATAACGCCTTCGTTTGTGCGATTAATTTTTAAAAATACGGTATTGTAATAGGGTTTTCTCTGATTTTCAGGGATTTTCACTCTCTGATTATGATTTTACGCGTGAAAATGAAATAAGAAAGGTCTATTTATATTTACAGAATATTAGTACGTTCTGGATCATTTTAGATCGATAAATACGTTTGTTTTGGATAAACACTGTCCTTTTTGGATAAACACTATCATGTTTTGGATAAACAATATCCTATTTTGGATAAGCACTATCATGTTTTGGATAAACGTCATCCTATTTCGGATAATTATCAAAACTGGGCTTTTATAAAAGGATTGTACGAAAATAATGTTATCTAAAAGGGTTAGCGTATCGAAAATATCGCGTCGGGCCGCGCATAGGTCAAACCGTAATTCGGATCGAAAAAGTCAAAATATGGAAAATGTCCGGAATTTCCAGATTGGGTTAGGAAGGAGTTTTCGGAAGAGTTTCGGGTTGTAAAAACGTTTGAGGTTGGACGATTCCCGGCTTTATAAAATAATTTTGTAATTATTTAGAAAATAATTAATAAATTCATAAATCAATATAAAATAATATAATACTCCAAAAATTACCAGAAAAATACCTTAATTATCTATATTCTATTCTGGACATAACAAAATTAACATACCTAGAATTTACCACATATGAACATTCAAATAATATCACTAACCATCAAATAATTCACCAAAAATTCACGTAATAATCACATAATAATCATTTATTGATAAAAGTAATTACACGCCATGTCCCGGATATTACATCATACCCCCTTAAAAGGATTCTATCCTCAGAATCTTCTAAGTAAACAATTGAGGGTACTTTTCTCGCATATCACTTTCTAACTCCCAGGTTGATTCTTCAACCTTTGGGTTTCTCCACAATACTCTTACTAAATTCACAACTTTATTTCTCAATACATTCTCTCTCTTTTCTAGAATCTCTATTGGATTCTCTACATACGATAAATCTGTCTGAAGTTTTATCGGCTCATACTCAATTACATGCCTAGAGTCTGGATTATACTTCTTAAGCAACAATATGTGAAAAATATTATGAATATGCTCCATGTGCGGGGGTAATGCCAATTCGTATGCTACCTTGCCTACACATTTCAAAACATCAAAAGGTCCAACGTATCTAGGACTCAATTTCCCTTTCTTTTCAAATCTTGATAACCCTTTCCACGGTGACACTTTCAGTAACACTAAATTTCCTTCTTCGAATTTGATATCCTTTCTGGATTGGTCTGCATATTTCCTTTGACGATCTTGTGCTGCAATTAGCCTTCTCTGAATAACCTCATCAATTTCCTTGGTCTGCAATACCAACTCGGGTCCAAGTATCTTACGTTCTCCGACTTCGTCCCAATATACTGGTGATCGACATTTGCGTCCGTAAAGAGCTTCATAGGGAGGCATTCCAAAACTAGCATGATAACTGTTGTTGTAAGCAAACTCCACTAAGGGTAAATGCTCATCCCAATTTCCTTTGAAATCAATGGCACACACACGTAACATATCCTCGATTGTTTGGATTGTTCTCTCGCTTTGGTCGTCCATCTGCGGATGATAAGCCGTGCTCATATTTAATTTAGTTCCCAAACATTCTTGAAAACTTCTCCAAAGTCTTGAATTGAATCATAGATCACGATCAGACACGATAGACACTGGGACTCCATGACGCATTACTATTTCCTTCAAATACATGTGAACCAGCTTATCTAGTGAAAATCTTTCATTGATAGGCAATAAATGCACTGATTTGGTTAGTCTATCCACTATAACCCAAATAGCATCATGGTTCGCTTTTGTCCTCGGTAAGCCAACTATAAAATCCATAGCAATGTGCTCCCACTTCCACTCTGGGATTCTTAGTGGCTGTAATAATCCACTCGGTCTCTGGTGCTCCGCCTTAACTCTCTGACACGTGTAACATTTGTTAACCCATTCCGCAATTTCTCTCTTCATGTCTGGCCACCAATAATTTTCTTTTAAATCTCTGTACATCTTGGTACTTCCTTAATGAATGGAATACCTTGAGTACGTTGTGAGCTTCTTGTAAAATTTCATTCTTTAATTCTGCCACTGGTGGTATCCAAATTCTGGATGAAAATCTGAGAATAACTTGATCGTCCTTCTGAGTGCATAATTCTTCTCCAACCAACCGATTGATATCCTGATCCATTATTTCCTCTTGGCACTTCCTTATCTTCCCTAACAATTCTGGTTGAAAAGTCATACTATACATCTTTGCTTCATCAGGGTTGCAAACTCTGACTTCCAAGTCCAATTTCTGAAATTCCTTATATAATTTTTCAGGTATCGTCACCATGTTCAGTCTTTCTTTTCTAGCTTAATGCATCTGCCACCACATTCGCTTTTCCTGGATGTAGTTAATCATGCAATCATAATCTTTGATCAACTCCAACTATCTCCTCTATCTCATGTTAAGCTCCTTTTGCGTGAATATGTACTTCAAGCTCTTATGATCCGTATAAATCTCGCATCTTTCTCCATATAAATAGTGTCTCCAAATCTTCAAGGTGAATACTATCGCTGCTAGTTCCAAGTCATGAGTATGATACTTCTGCTCATGAGGTTTTAGTTGTCTCGACACATACGCAATGACTTTATCATGCTGCATCAAAACACAACCTAATCCCTTATGAGAAGCATCACTATAAATTACGGAATTCCCTTAATCATCTGGAAGTGATAAAACAGTTGTCGTGATTAATCTTTTCTTTATTTCCTGAAAACTTTCTTCACATTTCTCATTCAAAAAACTTCTCATTTTTCCTGGTAAGTATTGTCAAAGGCATCGCAATCTTCGAGAAATCTTGAACAAATCGCCTATAATATCCCGCCAGTCCTAAGAATTGAACTTCTTGTAACTAAAATTCACACTTCGAAAACTTGGCATATAACTTCTTCCTTCTCAAAATTTCCAAAGGTGTCCTTAGATGCTCCACGTGATCTTCCGTTGACTTTGAGTAAATCAAAATATCATCAATAAACACAATGACAAACTTGTCCAGATATTCCTTGAAAATTATGTTCATCAAGTCCATAAATGTTGCGAGGGCATTGGTCAACCAAAAGACATCACTAAGAATTCATAATGACCGTACCTTGTTCGGAAAGCTGTCTTTGGTATATCTTCAGGTTTGATCTTTAACTGGTGATATCTGGATCTCAAATCAATCTTAGAGAAATACATGGCTCCTTTCAACTGATCAAATAAATCATCAATTCGAGGTAATGGATACTTGGTCTTGATCGTAAGCTTATTAAGTTCTCGATAGTCGATGCATAATCTCATGCTTCCGTCTTTCTTCTTAACAAATAATACCAGTGCACCCCATGGGGATACAATGGGTCTAATCACTCCTTTCCCCAATAATTCTTGTAATTATTTTTCCAATTCATTCATTTCCACTGGCGCCATTTTGTATGGGGCTTTGGATACTGGTTTCGTTCCAGGTGCCAAGTCGATTTCAAATTTGATCTCTCTATCTGGAGGAAGTCCTGGTAACTCGTCTGGAAATATGTCTGGAAATTCATTTACCACTGGAATGTCTTCCAGTTTTGCTGGCTCCTGACTTTTATCTATCACATATGTAATGAAGTGCTCGCATCCTTGTCGTAGTAACTTCTTAGCTTGAATTATCGTCAAGAACTTCTTCGCTTGTCTCTGGCCTCTAAACGTCACCACTTTCTCGTCTGGCATCTTCAATATTACTTTCTTATTATGACAGTCTATCTGAGCATCGTGCTTAGATAGCCAATCCATGCCTAAAATAACATCAAACTCTCCTAACTTAAAGGGAATCAAGTCAACATCAAACTTATGGCCAGTAATTTCAATCTCACAGCTCTTACACACTTGGTTAACAGATACACGCTCCTGATTTGATAATTCTACCGCATTATCTCACTTAACAATTCAACTGGACAATTCAACTTATCAATAAAACCTTGAGAAATAAATGATTGAGTTGCTCCCGAATCTACTTACATTTTAGCACATAAGGAGTTCACAGTAAGCGTACCTGCCACAACATCAGTATCCACGATAGCATCCTTCACAGACATGTCATAAACTCTAGCTCTGGGAGATTCATTCATTGTTGGAGTGGCTCCCATGATACGCAATGTGTTGTTGACTGGAATTGGTGTTTTGCAATCCCTTGTGATATGTCCTGGTTTCCCGCACTTGAAACAAGTAAATCCAATTGCTAGAACCTTGTCTGCCTGATTCTTGGTAGGCTGGTCCTTGTTGACTGGCTCTCTGGTTGGCTGATTATGACACTCCTTGAATAGTGCCCCTTCTGGTTGCATCTGTAGCAGACCACATTCAACTTATTGCAAATTTCACCATGTTTCTTTCCACAGACTTGACAGTCTGATACAACTGGCCTCTACTGGATGGGTTGGTTCCCAATGGCTAGACGATTACCTTGGCCTCCGTTGCCTGTATTTTGTCTGTTAAAATTTCTTCCGGGCTGGAACTTGCCCTTCCTCTGATTAAAATTTGGAAACTTTCTTAGCTTGGGACTGTCCTTCACCTTCCTCAAACTTCCTCTTCTTACTTTCCTTCTCCTTCGGAGACATTTCACTTTCCGTCTCCGCAATCATAGCCTTCTATACAACTCCCGCATAGTCTCCAACTCAAATATGGCCACCTTCCCTCAGATCCATGGCTTGAGTCCTTGCTGAAACCTTTTAGCTTTCTTCCTATCAGTGTCCACATATGATGACGTAAACCTAGACAACTCCTCAAACTTACTTTCATAATCCGCCACTGACATATTCCCCTGCTTTAGCTCCAGAAATTTCAACTCCATTTGATCCTGAATAAACTGAGGGAAATACTTCTCTAAAAATAGCTCGTTAAATCTATCCCATGTAACATCATCCGTACCTTCCAACATATTAACAGTTTCCCACCAGTAGGTGGCTTCATTCTTCAAGTAGTAACTTGCAAACTCAGTCTTCTGCTCCTCCCTCACTTTAACTAAGGCAAATGCCTTCTCAATTTCCTTTAACCAGATTCTTGCCTCAATAGGATCTACAGAACCCTTAAACTCTGTTGGATTCACCGCCTGAAAGATCTTAAAGGTTACCTGAGGGTTGGTCTGCCTCTGCTGTTGTTGACTCAGGTGAACTATTTGTTGAGCCAAGATCTGAAGAATCTGGGCCACAGTTGGGTCTACGGGACCTGGGTTGGCATTCTGGTTGTTACTGTCTTGGGTGTTGTTGTTGTTGTTGTTGTTTTCTTCATTCTGGTTGGTGGAACGGGTATTTCTTCTAGTAGACATTTTCTGTAAAGAATCAAACAATTTATTTAGCCTTTAAAACATACTCCTTTTTGTGAAAAGATTTTGTAAAATAGAAATATCTCTTTTTGAAAACATTTTTAATAGTTGAACCAAGTAAATTGCATGCTTCTTTACCATATGTAAACATTTAAGGGGAATAGGGTACATATTATTACAAAAGTTTCATAACTGGTGCAGTAAGATAAAACAGGTATGACAATACTGGAAAGGAAGGGTACTGATATATATCAAAGTTTGGTGGTACAAGCGCAAAGCATTTTATTAAAGGCAAAGGTACAACAGGTCTATTCCTTATTCAGCAGGTCTACTTTATTCGTATTCCAACCAAAAGTCTGATAATACACACTATACACTGTTATACATATATCACTTATCACATCATTCTTGTCGTTTAGCGTTATGGAAACTCTGGTCCACCAAGTCCTTCAAAATCCTCCAATGCTTCTCTAGCCCACCCCATAAGAGCATCTTGCTGCATACTCAAAAGGAGCTCCATAAAGTCTAGTCTCACACCACAAAATGGAATAGCTTGTAATGGTGCAACCGTAGCAACTAGTACTATAGCTGACACCGATAGAAGATCAGGGCGTGGATCAGCTGACGATCCTCCAACTGACGGCTCCGAGTGATCAGACGATATCGAAATAAAGGAATCTGCCATCGCCGCTATCTGATAATTACGCTTCTAGATAAGAATCTCACCGCGAATCAAACTAAAACCTACTATTTAACCGCACTCAACCTCTCAATGTTCTATTTCTTTATTTCCTAATACTAATCTTAAACTTCTACCCATTCCCGACAATCTAGGCTTGTGGCAGTGACTTTAAACCTTAGCTCTGATACCAAACCTGTGACGCCCTCCAAACCCGGGTCAGAAGTTTGGGGCCCACAATACATACACACACCATATTTAAACCTATTTATGAGTATAATAATATATGCAATGACCCCACTTACCACAATCAAGGATCACAACAGTTTAAAGTATGTCCACAAGCTACAACCTTATTTATTACAAACGTACCAAATCCCAAATTTATTTATCTTACATTTGAAGTCAAACTTTATTACAAACTTTTAGCTCACACTAAACCACACAACTTCCGCTAGCTCATTCCACTTCAACCTGTAAACCTAGCTGGCACACTCGACTGGGGATCCTCGCCATCACCAAATTCATTTTTAACTGGAAAAGAACATAAATATATTCGCAAGAGTGAGCTAACTACCTCAGCAAGTCACAATGATAGCACTGAGATTTAATAATGATCAATTAAAATGATACATGGAATTAAATTTCCTGATAAATAATGATTAGAATTGGATATTCACTTTTATTTTAAAAAAACCAAGGTTAGGCTGATGATCAGTCACACACTAACCCCGAGCAAGGCTCCCAGCTTTACTCTATATACTGGATCCAAGGCACACATTGGCCTAATACGACCACGAATCTGGTCCATATTTAAAAACAATCTAATTCCATAGTAATTACATGATAGGAAATGTAATTCAATAAACTGAATCATAAATAACATTTATCTTGGAGCATAAGGTGCTTCATAACACCAGAAAGGTATAACAAATTCAACAAGAAGCTTGGCTTTCAATTCAAGAAAAGAATCAAAGTATAGAAGACCAAGGGTGCAAAGGTTACAAGGAATGGTCTTCTGTTATACAAGGCATAAAGGTTCATCTGAAAAACAATCTCATATCAAAGGTCAGTATGTGGTAGATATGTATTGGTGGAGTAGTATCGGATATGTGTGGTTCGTATCTAAGAATTCAACAATCAAGGGTTTACAAGAAATCAGGCTCACGGCTCAAGATCAATAAGAATCAGGGTTTAGGGTTAAGTACTTCAAAGTACTTGCAATATAGAATAGGAATTATTGGGAATAATTGCAACATAATGAAAAGAGTTCAAAAGTGTTCACAAGTATATTACAAGAAAGTTCAAGGACACGTGCCTTATCAATTTGCTTTCCCTTCACTAACATTTGTCAATTGATTCCCACTCACTAACCACTTGCTTTCCTTTTCTACATCTCATTTCCTCTGTTAGACATCACATATATTCATCAACACTATATCTCAACTCATTCTATTCGATACAAGCTTCTATCTACCATTCGTTTCACCCAAATCTGACATTCGGATTAAAAGTTACAGCAGAAACAATCAAACAATGCAAAAACAATCATTTTATACAGCAATCAGGTCACATATAACACATAGCACGTAAGATATTCAATCCAAAAAAAATTTCAAAGAAGATTCGGGGTCAAAATAATTTTCCAGGTATTTAATACAAATTTTTAAAATAATAGGGTTCGAACACCCAAATTTGATTTTAAAATAATTTTATAATAATTATCTAGCCTTGAAAATAATTTAAAATAATATTTTAAAGCTCGAAATTATTTTTCAAAATTTTTAAATTAATTTTAAAAAATTAAATCCAATTATTAAATTAATTAAAATTAATTAATAATTAATTAAATTAATCAATCAATTAATATTAAATTAATCAATTAATTAAATTAATTAAAAACTAATTAAAATTAATTAATAAAATAAATCAGATTTATTTTTGAATAGATAAATAATTAAAATAATTATTCAGTATTTAAAATAATTAAATAAACCATTTTCGGATTTTTAAAATAATAAAAATATCATTTTTAAAATAAAGTAAACAAAAATCTAATTTCTGTTAGTTTTTAAAATCCCAGGGACTGAAATAAAAATATATAGAAAACTCAGTAGCCTAACTGTACTTTGGCAATGCCACCGTCGCCGTCTCCGGCCACCGTCGGCGAGTCGACGTGCCCGGAACTCGACCAGAAAGTGCAGATAAGCAGAGTTCAAAAAGGAAAACTCGATTATGCAAACAGAATTTCCAAAAACTCCGTTGTTTGGCCGAAATAATCACGGGAAAAACCCGCCGCCGGCGACCTTCCCAAACTCTGTTCATGGCTTTCCCGGTATCGTTTGTTAAATTTGTTTATACCATTCGATTCCTTATCCTACAATCAATCTATTGATGCAACCAATTTAATCTAATAACCCCTAGTTAAGAAATGCCTAATTCTCAATTAAGAACATTCAAGAACATAAACCCTAGTTTATAATCCGAGAATCAAACTCAAATTTAACCATGTTATTGAACTTAGTTTTTGACATATAATATACCAAATTGAACTGGAAGAAAAGATCTACACGATTATGCCATCAAATCATATCAAAAATGTGGCGCCCTCCAAACCCGGGTCAGAAGTTTGGGGTCCACACACACACCTTATTTA
The DNA here is from genome assembly GCF_009905375.1 of Apium graveolens. Classification (NCBI taxonomy): domain Eukaryota; kingdom Viridiplantae; phylum Streptophyta; class Magnoliopsida; order Apiales; family Apiaceae; genus Apium; species Apium graveolens. Next base: position 10,287 of record NW_027418884.1, on the reverse strand, counting down.
TAACCTGCTTATAATAATAATAAAGATAATAATAATATGCAGTGACCCTACTTACCAACTATCACGGACCACAACAGGTTAAAGTATGCACACAAGCCACATACACACTTTATATTACAAACATCCAAATCCCAACTATTTAAACTCAAAACTAAGTATTAAACATTATTACAAACTTTTACCAACATAAATTATTCCAAAAGATGCCTACTAGCTTAACTCGATGAACCTGAACCCCTAGCTCTCGCACTGAACTGGGGATCCTCGCTACCAACTGGTTCCTTCTTAACTGGAAAAGAACATAAACAACATCGCACGAATGAGCTAACTAGCTCAGCAAGTCTCAATGACAAGACTGAGAATAATGATCATCAAGTGAAAAGGGTTATGATACCAAGTGAACAATGAATTATGATTTAGAATTGGATATTATATTTTCATTTTAAAAACCAAGGTTAGGCTGCTGATCAGTTACGCACTAACCCCGAGCAAAGCATACATCACTGCTCTAACTACTGGATCCAAGGCACACATTGGCCTAACTTGACCATTAATATGGTCTGGCCATGAATCTGGTCCACAATTTTATAAAAAAAACAATCAATTCTAACATAATAACATAATAAACAATGTAAGGCAATAAACAAAATCATAAACAACATTGGTTGTTCGATAAGGAAATAATTTCAATCTTTACAAGGGATCAGTATGGAAATTTCAAAGCTTGACTGTTAGGTAATGAAAGAATTGGATAACAAAGGAATCAATGTTTCAGGGTTTCAGGGATTTGGTCTTTCAAAGCATAAGGTACAATGGTTTGAATATATAAGTAATTCAATTCAGTGTTTGGCATTTAGTTTGTATGTATTTGTGGAGTAGTATCGTATATTTGTGGTTCGTATCTGGGTGTACAACAATCAATGGTTTAGAAAGAATAAGGTTTACGGCTCAAGATCAATAACTGGAATCAGGGTTTTGGGTTCAGTGCTTCAAAGCACTTGTAATATAAAACAGGACTATCAATCAATTATAATATATTTTGAGAAAGTTCAGAACACTTGCCTGGTACTAGCTTGCTATATTGTACTAACTTCCAATCACAACCGTCTACTCCTCGACTATCTGTTTCCCTTTCCTACACCTTGCCTCTTCTGCTCACATATCATAAACATCTATCAATACTCAACTTATACAATTCTATTCAAAATATACTTCTATCTACCCTTCGTTTCACCCAAATCCGATTAACGGATTGAAAGTTACGCTATAAACAAGTAAACACCGAACATATAGACCGACAGTTAACCAACAAGTCACATATAGCACATAACACGTCAAACAATCAATGATATATCATTTATAAAGAAATCTCAGGTCATAAACATGCTTTCGGGTATTTAAAATGATTTTAAAACATTTTTCGGAATTAAAACGGGTCGTTGGATCAATTTCAGAATAATAAACAGGTTTTGGTTGGCCAAATCTGGCTTCAAAACAATTTTATAATAATTATCGAGCCTTGAAAACAATTTAAAATAATATTTTAAAGCTTGAAACTATTTTTCGGAATTTTTAAATCATTTTTAAATAATTAAATCTAATTAAATAATTAATTAAAATCAATTAATAATTAATTAAATCAATTAATCAATTTATTTTCAAATTAATTGACCAATTAATCAATTAAATATTAACTGAAATTAATTAACTAATTAATCCAGATTTATTTTTGAATTAAAAATAATTTTTGGAATTAAAATAATGATTTTTGGAATTTTCAGAAATTAAAAACGAATTTTTATAATTAAAATAAATAGAAAATATGATTTTTAAATAAATTTAAAACAGGAATCCAGTTTTTGAAATTGCTGGAAACCTCAGGGACTAATCTGCATCGTTCCCAATAGTTAAGGTACCAAACTGCAATTTTACAGAGCTCGCCTAAAAAACGTCTAGGTTTGCCGGAGATGGCGTTCCCGGAATCGTCACACCTCCAGGAGCTCCAGATAACATCTACAATTCATGAGAAACACATCCCAACAATCATTTTGTCCTAATAACCCCAGGCCTGGCCGAAAAATGGCCAAGAACTTCACCGGTTTCCGGTGACCCGACGAAAACTTCAAAACACAACTCCCTTCGATTCACGAACCCTCTGTTAACGAGCTATATACCAATCGATTGCAAATTTCATAAGGAACACAACCCACTATATATCAACAGCTAATAACCCCTAAATCAAAAAGCCCTAAATTTCAATTAAGAACATTCATACGGGTTATAAACCCTAATTTCAAAATTCGATAATCAAACTCAATTCTGAACATGTTATTGAACTCCAAATCAATCATATAATATTTTAAAATTATCAGGAAAACAAGCTCTACAACATGCAATCATCCAATCATTCAAACAATCATCCGAACAAAAATTCATATTTTTAATTAAAATAATTCGAAATAAATTTATAGAAAATAAACCTTTAATTCTGCAGGTGTATGGATCACAGATTCTGATAGTACTCTTCAAGACCTTTGATTTGGTTACTCTAGCGTTGAAAACAAAGATCACTAACACCTTCGAATTGCTGTTTGATTCTCAGAAAGGTTTATGAATATAAGTATTTTCTCTGCAAAATTATATAATTACTGTCTGCAAATAATTTTTGATACGGAATAAAATACGATAAAGGCTATTTATAATTACGGAAAATTAGTATCCCGTTGGATCATTCCGGATATAAAATTGTATGTTTATTTATAAAAACTGATCCAAACGGTACCGGTTTTCGGGATAATTATCCAAACCAGTACAACTTGTATTGCGGTCTTGGTCTCAGCGCCCTGTTACACGTATTACGAGGGGATAATTGTGATAGTTTAATAAAAATATCCCGTTTATCGAGCCATCCTCAAGAGTTCTACTTCTCCTTAGTCCCTGCAACGAATTGCAAATATGAGAACCACAGGCAGTATCTAATACCCAAGTAGAAATATGATTTAATGACATATTCACTTCAATCATGAACATACCTGAAACAGAAGCGGTAGTCTCACTACCCTTCTTCTTCTTCAATTCTGCAAGGTAAACCTTACAGTTCCTCTTCCAGTGCCCCACCTTATTCCAGTGGAAGCAAACAGCTTTGCTCTTGGGGTCTTCAGCTTTTGGTGGAACAGGCTTTTTCTCACCTACTTTCTTCTTCTTGGAAGGGTTCTTCTTCCTTTTCTTAGGATTGGAACCTTCACCAATTAGAAGAACAGAGCTCTTCTTAGAGGGAAAATTCGATTCCGCAGTCTTCAACATGTTGTGGAGTTCAGGCAGGCTGACATCCAGCTTATTCATGTGAAAGTTCACAACAAACTGCGAAAACGAACCAGGAAGTTATTGCAAGAACAAGTCTTGGCTCAGCTCCCCATCCATGGAAAAACCAAGTTGTCCAAGACGTTCAATCAAATTGATCATCTTAAGTACATGGTCATTCACAGATGATCCCTCAGACATCCTACAACCGAACAGCTCCTTCGATATCTCATATCGAGCTATCCTCCCTGCCACATCATACAACTCTTGTAGATGCATAAGGATAGTGTGAGCATCCATATGCTCATGCTGCTTCTGTAGCTCAATGTTCATTGAAGCTAGCATGATGCATTGAGCAACATTTCCATCATCTATCCACTTACGATACACAACATGTTCATCATTATGTGCATCGTTAGCAGGTTCAGTAGGCTTAGGTGAGTCAAACACATATTCCAGCTTCTCAACCCTGAGAACAATTCTCAAGTTTCGAAGCCAGTCAGCAAAATTAGGACCATTCAACTTGTGAGCATCTAGTATAATCCGAAGTGATAGTGCAGAAGACATAACGTATATAGTAAATCTGTAAATGATGAACACATAACAACACTTAGCAAATATTCAATTTCATTTCAAAACACTATATGAATCAGGTCTTTATTCATAAGTGGCTCCCACTAGTTTATCTAATTTATACAACCCCTTAAGTGAAAAATTAAGCATTTATAATGCTAGTGCGAATAGGGATCCTACATTCCATCACACAACCTCGGCTGTAGCACGAAACGTCATATGATGTTCAATAGGCAGACAACTCTTGTCAATTACATCTTATGTTATTCCCTAATAAAACTTTGTTAGTCCCTTAACAATATAGCAAGAATTACAGAAGGGGGGTTGAATGGAATTCTTGAACCTTTTTCTCGAAATAAAAGTGTTCAACTCGAATATAGATATAAGTGTTTTAATTAGCACAATACGGAATAGAAACTTAATTGAATCAAAACATAAGTAATTAAAAACAAGAGTCTTTAAAAACTTTTTGGTGGATTTAAACAATTCCACCAGAGATATATATTATATATCGAGAGGACTCTGTGTGCAAGAATGCTTACAGCTGCTTACAAATCGAACTACTGAGAATACAGGGAAATGCTAAGGATTTTGCTTATAAAGATTTCTCTCTTTTTGTATCTCAGTTGTCTACTTTTATTTGCTACGTTCTTGGTTTATATATTACTAAGATTACAAAGTCAAAAAGACTAAATAAATATAAAAACTATCAGTCTTAAGCTTTGCTACTTTTCGTCCTCTATTACCCAGTTAATGGGATTCCACAGTAGATTTGTATACATCTCGACGGCTGTGCTCAGTTTTCACTGTTCAACTGCTGTTTGAATTCTTTATATGAACATCCGTTGGACTTTATGAATATTCGTTGGATATATGATCATCCGTCGACTTTCTGAACATCCGTTGATGGCTTCATTGATCATCCGTCGACTGCTATATTAAATATCCGTTGATAGTCATTTGGTCATCCGTCGATGGCTTTGTTAATCATCCGTCGGTAGCTATTTTGGCACTTGACTTCATTTCACTTATGCAGAATTACAAGACATCATTTATATACAATTAATCAACCTATTCTGCATATGTAGTTAAAGTCAACATGACTTATAGGCTACTACAGAATCTATACAAAGATGTATACAGAACTGTGCTACAGACTCATTATTGCATAAGCTACTCACTCGATGGATAATAAGTTAACATCCGTCGGGACTATAATGAGTTATCCGTCGGGACTATAATTCTTATCCGTCGAGTGCTATATTATTTCACTAAGTAAAATCTACTTAGATGTTTTGTTTATGAAATCATCAAGTACATAACATATGCACAACAATCTCCCCCAATTTATGTCTACTGGAATTGTAGCCATAATTAAGAGATACTTGATGATAACAAAACATCCTAAACATACAGCTTTAAAGATAAGCAGATAATACTATGAGTGCTTCAATTAATCAAAATGTACAAAGTTTGGCTCACAGTCATTTCAAGATGCTCCTCTAGCCTGAGCAGATTTTTCTAGTTTCTTAAAGGTCTGGATCTTCTTCCAAGCTTCTTGTTGTTTTCATCAATCTGATTTTGGAGCTGCCTGTGGAATTCCAGTTCATCAGATTTTGAGAGATCTAGCTTTTCTTGCATTTCCAAGAGAGTCTCATTGCTAGATATACTCAATTGGTCTTCTAACCTGAAGAATCTTCTCACACCTTTGTCATCTATGAACTCCGTCAGCCAGTAGGGCCTTAGATGCACTCTTCTCCCTGTGTATGGGATGATTAGAGTCTTTGGGAGTGCATCTTTAGCTCTAATACTCCTTAGTTCTTCAAGTTCTTCAATACTAGTCTTCTTGCAGTTACATTGAACCCAAAGTTCTTCTTGAAGGATGAATAAACTTTAATCAGTACAGCTTGGCTTTCTTGAAGAATCCTGTGAAGTGGCCACACAATCTCCTTTCCTCCTTTGTACTTGAACACTAACCTTTCAGGTAGGTTTCTGTATGCATCAATTCCCCTCACTTCATCTAGTTCATCCAGATAGAGGTTTAGATTAGAAAATTCCTTGATGTCACACAAGTACAAGTAGTCTCCCCTGTTGACTTTGGGTTGAACTTTAACTACTGATTTGGATTTGAGAGGTGACAGCTTCACTTTCTTGACTGCCCTTGACTTTGTCCTTTTTGGCTTGCTAAGGATTGGTAAACTGAAGTCAGGAATTGGTATTTTATCCCACTCTATTGGCTCATCCTTGGGCACAATAGGTTCACCAGGAATATTCCTGTAGGGATCCACCACCCTTATATCTTCAAATGCCACAAAGGACTTTGATGCTTGAGTTGTAGCTGGTGTGGGTACCTTAGGAAATTGATCTTCCAATCCTTTGTCAACAATATCCAGTTTCCTTTTTGTTCTTCTAGCCAATTCTTTCTTTCTTAGAGATTTCTTCTGTTCTTCAATTTTCTTCTTTGATTCAGCAGCTTCAGATGATTGAGAGGGAATTTGTTGAGATGAATTCACAGCCTGTAGCTTGGCCAAGATAACAATCTGCTCCTTCTTTTGTTTAATCTTCTTTGCATCTAGAGCAGCTTGCTTCTTTTCCTGCTTTAATCTGGCTTTTTCTTCTCTCTTTGCTTGAGCAAATTGTGGATGTCCAGCTACCACACAAATTTCCTTTCCATTTCTGAATATTTTAGCAATTCTCCTTTTTGAAGCTGAATCAGCTGGATCTTTATAGAAGACAATTGATCTTGACAGAAGCTTCTTCTCATCAGGCTTGGGTGTCTCATACACAGTGTCCAAAGGGTTCTTCAAAGATGATTTTGGATAGTTTGCCCTTGGTTTAAGAATTATTTCAGCCTTTGTAGACTTGATGCAGGAAGATTGTCCTCTTTCCAGATAATTCATGTTCATCTCATTCACACTGATTTGCTTGAGTTGAGAGTGATGGATGGCTGACTTAACTGGCTCCTTGACAAGTTCAAACTTTTTATGTATCTCCTCATCAATCTTATCCCAGTTGATCAAACTCAACTTTCCTTTCTCAGCAACTTTCAAATTTGCTGCTGCTGCTTTAATTAGATCTATACCATCTGCAACTGGTGGCTTGGAGACAGTAATTGAAGGTACAATTACTTTGCTAATTTGAACTTGAAGTTTCTCCCCCTCACTTGGTTCTCTCTCCCTCTTTTTGTTATCATCAAGTTGAGGGGTTAGGCCTTGTGCTTTACCCAGTTGCATGAGAAGATTTGTCTGAGTCTGTTGATTTTGAAGAAGGGTAGCCACTGAATTTTCAATAACTTGAACTCTATCTTCCAGCTTGGCCAGCTTCTTTTCAGAATCTGATTCTCTCCTCAATCTTAGTAATAGATCCTGCATGGTACCATATGGCATGACTGAATCCAGCTTCTCAGAATTGTAGGTCTTCAAGTCAATTATATCCTTTTTGAGTTCATCCACACTCAGATTCTATCTTAATTGCTGGATCTTCATGAGATGTAGAGAGTCTAGGTGAGCTTGAAGAATAGCCTTGGTACCAGCATCTGAAGTTTCCTGAAGGGCCTTTTGAATAGCCATGACCTGTTTAACCAAAGATACACCAAATTGTCCTGGTGTAGATTCCTTTGTCCATGCCCATTCAGGTAAATTTGGAACAGAACTTGGGCCTTCATCTCCCCCTAAGTTCATGCTTCCATCAAAAGAAATAGAGTCATTATCATTAAAATTTACTCCAAATTCTTCAGATGGCTCATCAGCTGTAGGAGGCATTAAATTGACAGCAACTTTGTCCCTTTTCAGAGATTCTGAAGTATGCACCAGATTTAATGTCTTTTCTGCGTCCTCATTGCCCTGAGCAGCCAACAATTGATAGGCTGACACATGATGAGTAAAAGTGTCAGCATCCAAGGAAATGTTATCAATTACAGCTTTGTAATGTTGCTGAAATTGTCTTTCCTTTTTAGCATCATCCACAATCATTGACTCACTAGCAATGGCTGGATCCACCCTTATAGCTTCTGTACCCGCTTTTCTCTCATAGTCTCTCTTTTGTTGCATCAGGGTCTCACCCTGGCTCCCCACCCTCACACCCTCACCTTCACCTACTAAGGTGGGACTCCTCTCACTCACTTTTGCCAATCCTGAATGAATGGATTGCTGATTTTCACTCTTTTCCTCTCCTTTTGCCTAGGAGCAACCCAGCCTCTCACTCAATACACTCTCCTCTCTCAGTCCTAAGAGTGACTGTACAACCACTAAATCTTCTGCACTTTAAACAATTGAAGTTTGAAGTTGTGCAGAGATACTCGACGGATAAGTGATATCCGTCGAGTGAGTGGTAATGTTATCCGACGGATAACTGCTGTTAGGCTCATCTGTCAGGATACAATCACTACTCGACGGATGAGCAATATCCATCGAGAGAGTAGAAATGAATGAGGTGGGAAGAGAAACTATTGTTGACTCTATGTTGATTGAAGATATTTAGGGCACAGATGTCACAATAGAATCTGAAAGAATTGGCAAGTGAGCGAACAAATCATCTAAAAGATGATGCTCACTTGCACTAGATTTTGGCTTCCCCTTCATTTTTTTATTTCCATTGGAGATTAGGAATAGATGGGCTTTCAGGTATTGGAGTGTTTATCATATCCACTTCCGGAGAGTTTGTTGGTAAGTATGGTGTTTCAGATACTTCTATAAATAGAGATTTTGGCTGTGACTCCACATTTATTGGAGCTACATCAAAATGAATTTGAGAGAGTGCAGGGACTGTGTCTTTAGCACCAGTTTGCACTGTATGTGTGCCCTGTGCATCCCCGGAGGTTTTAGATTTCTTCTTTCTTGTGTAAGTTTGGGGTGAGCTTGTGTCCCTAACCCTTTTGCCCTGTGCTTTTGGCTAAGAGCTTTGTTCAATAACTGTATCCTTTTGGGAGGATGTAGCTAGAAGTGAGCTTTTATCCTTTTTAAGTACTGCAGTTTGTTGGGAAACTGCAGTGTGGCTAGGCTGGGATTCACTCAACTCTCCATCCTTATTCTTGGGGTTTCTTTGATGTTCACCCCTTCCCTCACCTGACTTTCCCTCCTTCACACTCCCCTCTTTTGCTTTTGTGGATTTTACAACTGGTATCTTTTGAGAGATACCAGAGGGGGTTTTCTTTGATTTAGATTTGGAAATTGTAGAAGGTTTGGAGGCTTTGGTAGGCAACTGTTTGGTCATTGGCACAGTTGCCGTAGCTACTCCTGAAATCAAAGAAATAGAGGAGGTTGGAATAGTTGTAGGGATGGATGAACTTACCTCACTTACCTGAGGTGCCTGCATTACAGGAAAATAGAACATTGGCACATCCCTGTGATGGTTGGCTCTGTTCAAATCTTCAATGAGTCTTCTCTCTTGAACCCAACAAGCCAGTTTGTTGTTTGGGTTCTCAAGCACAATCTCTTGACATAGATGGTTAGCCAATAACATGAAAAATCTAGCATAATATATATTCTTTCCTCTTTTAGCTAACTCACCTAGTTTAAAACCTAACTCAATCAAGACAAGGTCACTGAAATTATAAAATTTATCTGTAATTAGCATGTATAGCATGTTAAGCATGGAAATATTCACGGAATCAAAATTACTGACTTTTTCAGAGAAAACTTTAGTAACCACATCACACAAGAAACTCCACTCCTTCTTAAGACCCAATCTCCTAATATCACTCAGTTTAGTAGTTGGAAGTGCATAATGCATGGAATTAAGCATATTGATAATATCAGTGTCATTGTGTGGTGAAGTCACATTATTGTCAGGAATTTTGAAACATGTTTTTATCACATCACTATTGATACAGAACTCATTACCTTTGATGGTTAGAGTGATGGTCTTGTCAGCAGAGTTGTAGATAGTAGTGGTCTACATCTCTTCAACAACTTCACAGAAGATTGTGGGTGATTCCAGCATGGCGTAATTTAGCTTGCAATTCTTCACAAAGTCCATCATCTTATGATAGTCCTCTGATTGCTGAATACCCTTATTGACCAAAGCAGTGAAGTTGTTCTTCTCATAAATGAACCCAGTTTGAGACATAATCTTTACTACAGGTGCCATTGTTAGAGAATAAAAGCTTGAAGAGAAAGAGAATATTTGCTTGAGAGAGAGTGAGATAAAAACAGTTGAATTTGAGAATGATAAAAGAAAATAATTGGAATGAAATAAGCTTTTATACTATCTCAAAAATAACTGACAAAAATAATAAAGAAAAGTAAATTAACCAATCGAAATTGCCTAAAATAGCCGTTTAAAAGTAAATTGTAAAAATTCCACCCATTATCCGTCGTGTAATGCTTACAAACTGTAAGTATACTCGATGGATAATGTTCAGGGAATTAACAGCTGAGATTTAGACAATTCGACGGATGAGGATAAACTGATATC
>NW_027418883.1:0-37845 GCF_009905375.1 Apium graveolens | reverse complement strand
CAATATGGTTTCGATTGGCCTAGTTTGTTTAAAGATCCTGCTGAATTTTATGCCGCTTGTAGTAGGTGTCAACACTTAGGAAAGATCACTAGAAGAAACATGATGCCAATGAATCCAATCTTAGCTATCGAGATCTTTGATGTCCGGGGTATAGATTTTATGGGTCCTTTTCCTAATTCTTTTGGTAACCATTACATTCTCTTAGCGGTTTATTATGTTTCTAAATGGGTCGAAGCATACCAACTAAGTCTAATGATAACAAGGTAGTTCTTAAGTTCTTGAAAGAGAATATCTTCTCTATATTTGGAACGCCTAGAGCTATAATTAGTGACCAGGGTAAGCATTTCAAAAACCATCAATTTGAGTCTCTTTTGAGGAAGTTTTCCATTACTCATAAGTTAGCCACACCTTACCATCCTCAAACTAGTGGTCAGTAGAGGTCTCTAATAGGCAAATCAAACAATTCCAGAGAAAATTGTCAATTCAAATTGGAAAGATTGGTATGTTAGGTTGGTGGATGCACTTTGGGCTTATTATCTTGCTTTTTAAGACCATTTTGGGTATATCTCCTTATAGGCTTGTTTTTGGTAAAACATGTCATCTCCCTGTTGAACTTGAACATAGAGCTTATTGGGCCATTAAAAAGTTAAATATTGATTTACCCACTGCTGGTAGCCATAGGAAATTACAATTGTATGAGTTAGAAGAAATTAGGAATGATGCCTATGAAAATGCTAAGATATACAAAGAAAGAACTAATCTTTTGCATGACAAATCTATTTGAGAAAGTCTTTTTATCCAGGTCAAAAAGTTCCTTTGTACAACTCTAGGCTGTATTCATTTCCTAGGAAATTGAGATCTAGGTGGGAGGGACCATATGTTGTTAAAGTTGTTTTTCCTCATGGTGTTATTGAAATTGAAAATCCTAAAAATGGTGAAATTTTTAAAGTTAATGGTCAAAGGCTTAAGCCATTTCTAGAACTGTCGGTTGATTATGAGGAAGAGGTGATTCACCTCATTGATGCGTGATCAAAGTAAGTTTTCTTGTTGTATAATAGTTAGTTATATTCCTCTATCATGCCCATATCAGGTATTCTCGTCCTTTTACTTTGTCATTTTTCTCTCATTTGCATTCATTGAGGACAATGCATGATTTAGGTATAAGGGAGGGGTTTAGGAGTATTTATATATATATAAAAAAAACCAAAAAAATTGAAAAAAAAACCAAAAAAAAATCAGAGATATTTTAGCTAAGTTGTCCAGTCCACTCTTGTACTTTAATACTAGTTGGTGTTAGCAAATTTTCAAAACTTATATATATATATATATATATAATGCCTTGAGATGATTTGAACGTAGTTGAGTAAAGTTGTCTTCATGAAACTTGTGTCGAACAAATTTTCGCTTAAGAGTCCAAGACGGCACATTTGCACAAGGTCTTTGTAGGAAAGATTATTTAGGGAAGTTTTCGATATCTGAGACAGAGCCCACATGTTGAAACAATGTCGAATCAAATTTTTGCGGAAAAAAAAGATGCTTGAATAAACTACTTCAATGCCCAATATTCCTCACAAATAAAAAAATTGAGATGATGGGCACAAGTAGTGAAAGGAATATGTCCTAAGTCCAATCATATATGAGGATTTAGGAATAACTTTTATGTAATCTGTTTTGATTTCATTGATGTAACACCCCCAGATCCGGGGTCAGGGATCCGGGTCGTCACGGTCTTTCTTTCCACAATATCACTTCACTTAATTAATAATAATAACCTTATGCTGTGACCCCACACTAACACACACCACAACCCGTTATAGTCTCAGAGATGAAATTTAAATAAGTACAAGTCTTTGAATCCACAATTTAAAAGTTATTACAACCCAAAATGATTACTTGATAAATTTACAGTTAATTGCCATTATCTGCCACAAGTTATAATTATACATAATTGATTCTCAAAAGTAGATGGTCTGATCTACAATAGATCTACCTCTGCAGCTATAGCAGCTACAACATTAACGGGAAGACGCGGGACGCTTCCCACGCGCTTGCGCTGGGTCTGCTGGAGTCTGGCCATCTTTCCTAACTGTTGTTGTGTGATGAAGAAATAAAGCAAGGGTGAGCAGCAAGCCCACCAAAATAATATGTATAGTGATTTACAATATATGAGCATTCTCATAGTACTCATGAAAGTCTTGGTCAAAAGAAATGAACCAAGTTTGATATCTTAATGCGATGAAGTCGCAAAATATTCAGTATATATACATATATACTTTTCAAAATATTGGAAGTCCTCTTCCATGCATAATACACACAAAGTCCCAGTGTATAACTGTATAAAAAATATCGTTGCAAGGTGATCTCATATATCTAACCTTGTCTCAACGTTTTTGTGAAAATCTTTGTCATGCATAAGATAATCATTTACTAGATATAAGTTTAAAAGATGAAGTTACAAGATACTCCAATATACTTATATCTTTTCCAAATACTACTTGAACTACCACCGTTCAAGTTATAATTAGTTTCAAAAGTTCATCACATAGATGAGACTACAAGATAATACTTGAATAGATTCAATCTTTGAAATATTATTGAATGAAATGAAGTTACGAGATACTTCATTAAGTCCCGATATATATATACACCTATATATATCTCTCATACATTTCCTGAAAACCTCTGTCATGTAAAGTATGAACAGAGTTGCAATATCCAATGAATTTGGAAGGAAAAGAATTTTGGCATAAACCAGATATCTTGCTGATCAGGCAAAGATACCAATAAGTAACCTTTTCTACTGTAGATGGATGAATTCCTCACCGGTCATCACCCTGGCCGCATTAGGACCTCGTGCTAGACCGTTACCCGGCCACTCACGCGTTGATGGACTGCCACCCAGCCACTTACACTTTGATAGACCGTACCCCGGCCTGTCGCTTATGCCGACTCAATTAAATGGGCTTACTTCCCGAACATTGGGCAAGTAATCAATTCATTTATCAAAACAGCAACCTTGTTGCGAATGTAAAATGCACCACATAGCTGGGTCTCCCAGGTTTTGAGCGAGTATTTAAATCCCCTTTGAAAGGAAGATCTTAAATATAAAAACGAGTCTTGGGGTCCACTCCAACTTTAAAAATCATTTTGAAGACTCGAAAACATTTTTAAGAATGTTTGGAGTACTGCTGATTTATTAAAATAAATCAGTCCCGATATATTAGAAAATATCTGAATATTATTATTTAAATAATATTCCCGTAAAGAATAATCTTTATAAAAATAATTGAAGTAGAAGTTTTAAAACTCATACTTGAAATGAATATTAAATAACCAAAGATATACTTATATGAAAGTACTATCTTTATTTGAATAATCGAAAATAAGTTTGATTATCAAAACATTATTCTTTAATAAAATAAAGGATATTATTAAATAATAAGCGGAGTCATAATACCTCGAATGAATATTATAAATAATATTCATTAAATAAAATAAACGGAGTCATACATCCTCAAATGAATATTCAAATAATAATCATTAAATAGAATAAACAGAGTCATAAGTCCTCGAATGAATATTCAAATAATATTCATTAAATAAAATAAAGGAGTCATAAGTCCTCAAATGAATATTCAAGATAATATTCAATAAATAATATAAAGGAGTCATAAGTCCTCGAATGAATATTCAAGATAATATTTGTTAGGTCCCAATTTGTTTGTAGAAGGGGGGGTTGAATGCAAACAATACCGTTTAATCGAATAAAATGCGGAATAAAATTGTGAAACAAAATTCAAGTTAAATAAAACTTTTATTAAACTTGAAAGGTGTTACAACTACGGTATCGGTTACAAGGGATTAATCTCAAATCAATTATTACAAATCTAGAATAAATTCGACATGAACTTTTTCTATTTTTGTAATTAAAAGATCAAATGCTAAATGCGATTTGAGATTAAGTTCTAGGGATTTTAATCCGCTAGATTGATACACAAGAACAAGATAAATATTTCTAGTTGATTGGATTTAACATTACAATCTAGAAATTTAATCTTGAAGAAAAGCAGATGAAAAATAAAATGTTGTGCCTTTGTTTTCTGCTTTTTTCTCTTGTGTGTTCTGTTTTCTGTTTGATTGGATTCTGTAAGTGTTTTTTTTTCAATAAACGTCTTCTGCTTCTTTTATCAAACACCGAACTGAAAAATGTACTGGCATGACAATCTCTTTGGCCAGCAAGACTTTCGGTATGACAATATTTACAACTAGCAAGACAATCAAAATGAACTAGGAAGACTTTCGGTATGACTATTGATTGTCATACCGATTGTCATATTAGTTCAAATAAATTGTCTTGCTGAATTAATAACAGATTTTAATCTAAACAGAAATTCTAATAAGACAATTAAATGTATTGGCATGACTTTCGGTATGACTATCAATTGTCATACCGATTGTCATACTAGTTCAAATGAATTGTCTTGTTTTGAATTTAAGCAGATTTTAAACCAATTAAAATCTTGTAAATCCTCAATATTAATTCTAAATTAATTAATCAATTTAATTCAATTAATCAATAAATTAATCTTTGCAGATATAATTTATTTCTTAATTAAATTATATGACTTAATTAATTAATAGAGAATTAATACTAACCCTGAGCAGCATCCACTCTTCTGACAATCTTCTGAAAATCACTAAGACTTATGAATCAATTCCGCCACTTCAATGCTGACACTCGATGTACTGTCTGGTTCATGAGTGACTAACTTCCGTGACGTTTCTTCATGTCTTGACTTTGATACTCTGATTAAATCCTTGTAATAAATGATACCCTGACGAGATCTCTGTCACTTGATTAAATCCACGATCTTGATTTATATCACTGAGGCATGATCAAATTCTTGAACTTCTTCCAGTGAATCTTCAAGTCTGCAGATGAACAATGTTTCTTTATCCTTTGACAGATGTTACTTTGTGAGATCTCTCTGATGATAGATCCACTATTTACTTATTACATTCTTATTTGAGTTGAGTTAAATCCTCGAATAAACGAATAGGCTATGACATATGCCTTTCAATCTCCCCCTATTTGCTTGTTAGACAATAACAACAAATACCTAGAGGATAACTCAACTAACAAATAAGAAAAAGATATAAACAGTAATGCAAAGTAAATAGCAGAAAAGTTCTGGATTATATTTAACATTTTCCAGATTCCAAATGAAATTTACAAGTGAATACAAGATAGATGTTCCTCTAGCCTGAACATATAACTACATTAGACTATCTTGATTCATAAAGCTCTAATCATATTACATTGAGTTTTGAGCTAATTGACTTCAGTTGTCTTCTCTTCTGACTTCACCTTCTTCTAAATCTTGAAGCAATTCCTTGTCAAAGACACGATCCTTTTCTGAAGTGAAGCTTGCTGGTCTGACTGGTTGAACTCCAACTGACTTCAGCTTATTCTTGATCTGATTGTACCTTTTAATATTCTTTTCACAATAAGCTTGAATTAAATCAGCAGCTTGAGTCTTCAACATGGATGAATATCCAGCAGTTCTTAAATGATGTTCCATCCAGACCAGATGCTTAGCTGAGTAGTCTTTAAGAGATTGTACATCTAGCTGACAGATTTGAAGACAATCAGACTTAAAGAATCTCACCTGATGAGGATTGTTGACCACTTGAGGACTAGCCCTGCTGGCAAACTCTTTAAGCCTTTCTCGAAGAACTTCATTCAATTCTGAGCTTCTTTTTACCTTGTTGAGAAGAACCCAACTCTCTGACAAAGAACGATTCTCGAACAGATGAAGTGACACCTTGAAAGATCCTTCACTCTGACAATATACAAAAATGCTCATCTCATTTAGGGATCTATCAAAAGCAGCTGTGATCCTTGAGACTTCAGTCTTGATAGCATTCATGTACATGTCATTGTTAGGATTTGAGATTTCCAGCTTGTCAAGAAGATGTAGGAACTGCCTATCATTGTTAGTGCTCAGCTGAGGCATATCAAGTACTCTCCTAGCTTCATCCCATTTTTCACCAATCTTCAGTCTGACATCTCTTCTCCTTTCTTGAGCCTTAATGTCATGAAGACGTTGCTTTTGAAGAGTTTCTGTTCTTTGAATGTCTTTCCTCATGTCAATGATCTGAGAGACCTTCTTGAGTTCAGCTTCCTTTCTTTTCATCTCTGACTGCTCCTTCTGAAATTCTTTCTCAAACAGAGGATCCACTTGAGCTTCTTCTTCCCATTCTCCAAAATCACTTTCCTCTTCAGCTTCAAATAAACCACTTTATCTTCCTGAACTGGTTCAGTGGGAATGTCAAAAATATCAAAGTCATCCTGTTCTCCACTGTAGTAGACATCATCAGCCTTTCCTTTGTCTCCAGCAGAGGTATCTTTTTCCTTCCCTTTGGCACTACTCCCTTTCTTCTCCCCCTTAGTTGAGGGATCCTCTTCTGACCTTCCTTTGGAACCTCCATCACCTCTAGAGCCTGATCCTCCACCAGACGGTCCTTCAAAATAAGCTCTTTGTTCTTCATTAGGGCAATGAGAATTCTTGATCATGAAATATAGGTGCTTCATCCCTTCATTGAGATGTTCCATGCCCGTCTCTATCTTTAGAAATCTTGAGGAGTCCAGTGAATGATTCATCTCAACGAGGTCTTCAAGAGAAGTCATTCTTGTATGTAGAGAGCAGAAGTTGGATATTTCATCAGCTGATAAAGTTGGAGTGTCCTGAATGGAATTGAGCTTTGGTATTACAGTGGTCTTGAGATCTGAGATGTCATTCCTGATGATTGCCAGCTGATTGTTGACAGAGGTGGAAGAAGAAGACCGTCCAACCACTTGTGCTTTGAATGCTTGAGCTTCAGCTTGGCTTTTAGCAAGTTCTTCTTTTAGAGCAGCAATTTGAGCTATCAGGTTTTGAGTATCTGTGTCTGTGTGTGCTCTCACCTGAATTTCACTCGTGTTTGGTTCACTCACCTCACGTGCTTGTGTTTCTCTCAATATAATTGCTCGTGAGGAGTCTTCCTGTTGCTGTTCTTCTGTACCTGCAGTTAAAATCACCCTAGCCTCTTCAAGAGAGGTCAGTGGTGGTGCAATGGGAATTCGCGAGTCCCGATCCTCAGTCAATACCATCAAATCTTTTAAAATAGATGTCTGAATTTCTTCAGGGATAGATTGACCGAGTTGCCCTCCACTTTCTCCAGATAAATCTGCGAGTGGAGAATCCCATAAGGGAGCCAGAGGTGTTGGATCTGGGAGAAGAGAAAATGACTCTATTAAAGATGGCGGAGAGTCAGATTTTCCCTCTGAAGCATGTGACTGCTCTTCTGCCGTAACTATGGCAGACACTGTAACCGACTCTACGTGCACTCCTCGTTCTGTGTCCTGAGTATGATCTGGGGAAGTGTATGGTTCCATTGTGAGTAATGGAATTGTGCTTGACTCAGTACAAGATGCCATGGCCCTATGGCGAATTTCAATAGATGCATCCTGTTGAGAGAATGCCTCTCGTAACTGTTCATTGGCCATTTCAAAGTCCATGTCCTGTTGGGAGGACAAGGATGGGCTTTCAGATGCCTCAGTATATGTTCTTCTTTTCTTAGGAGGAGGCAGAGCTGAGGGTTCACTCATATTTAACAATGCACTACTTCCTAGTAATCTTCTGGGTAACATTTTAGACAGTGGGGGAGAGGTTGAGATAGAATGTGACTCTGTGTTTGGCTCTATGACCTGGGATTGAAGCTGTGGTTCTACAACTTCATGGTCAGCCCTATCAACCACTGGGGGTCTTTCAACAGAAGTAGCAAGGGAGTGAGAGTGAGGAATTACTACCTGTAATGGAAGAGCATCTGATGTTGGAGGAGCCTGGGTGGCTTGAACCACTGGAGGTTGAGGTTGCTGTTCATGACCGGGAAGATTGAAAATAGGTAAAGGAATATAAGTGGCTATGAAAGCAGATACAAGTACCGGAACTTGCATGAATTTGAAGGTTGTGTCTTGGCGAGTGTAAATCTTTTTGCTAACTGGAGGGGGTTCGGTTACTGCAGAGTTAGCAAAAAGGGCTTTGTGTTCAGGTGTGAGAAGATGATCTGCTATAAGCATTAGAAAACGAGCATAGTAACATGATACCCTACGATTTGCAGAATGATCACGTAAAGCAGAAGTTAGACGTCTCAAGAGAATGGGAAAAAGTAGTTTGCCAAAATTGATCCTTTGATTGAAAACAACCGCAAGACCAATATACTGCAGAGTGGAAGTGATGTTATGAAAATTGGATTTTGTGCAGTTGGCAAACACTTTAGAAAGTGTATCGAAGAAAATATCCCATTCAGACACCAAATTGGATTTAGAAAGTAGAGGGTAAATTACAGAAATTGTCTAGTGGAAAATTTAACGCACGATTGACGACTGTTTCATCAACTACATACTGTGTGTTTGCGACGGTGAATGAAAAAGATTTTGAATCATCGGCCACAGTAGAGGTTGTGCAAATCAGTCTAAGTAGATCGACGTTTAAAATCACATTTGATTTAATAGCAGAGCTAACAATCGAATGGTCATTTAAAAATCTAATCCATGGCTTAAATTTTTCCACATCACATTTTTCTGGATTAAAATAACCAACCTGATTATGCGCGACAATTTGGAAATTGAGAGCCATTTAAAATAATAATAAGACACACACTTTCAGAATTTTAAGAATAATATTAAGAAAATTCGAATTAATTAAATTAATTTAATAATTCGAATTAAATTAATTATAATCGAAAAATTTAGACAGAAATGTATCTCGTTAAAATTCTTAACTCACAAACGCAGTTTTGAAAAGCCAAAAGACATAAAACAGAAATTGAAATTAAAATTAAAAATAACCAAAATAAATAAATAAAATAAAAAAAAACAGAAACTGATTTTGATTTGTTTTTTTTTTTAACAAAAATCCAACAGCACCTCTGTATATATATACTTGTATGTATATATCACAAAGTGATGAATTTGTATGCTGAGTAAAAACTCGAGCAATTAAGATCAACAATGGCAGTTGGGGTTTGATTTAGATCGAGTAGAGAGAGAGAGGAGAGAAAACTGTTCGAATTTTTGAAAGAAAAGAAAACTGTTGTGATTTGAAGGAAAACTGAACTGTACGCCTTTATATTACAGCTGGTATGACAATCCTGGATTGTCATACCGATTGTCATACCAGGCAAAAAAAAAAATATATATTGTTTATAACTGGCAAGACAATTGATAGTCATACCGATTGTCTTGCCAGTATAAACTATACTGAAAAACACTAATATGACAATTATATATCGAAATGACTTTCAGCAAGACAATTTCAATTGTCTTGCCGATTGTCATTCTGGAAATAAACCGATTTCATGAAAATAAGTATATATATATATATAAGTACTGAAATGACTTTCAGCAAGACAATTTCAATTGTCTTGCCGATTGTCATTTCAGTAGAAATACAATCAAATATGTACAGACTTATATAACTATATATATCTATGTACTGAAATTATATAACAAATTAGTAAAACTGAAATACAGACTTATAATATTTACAGAATCAAAGACAATATATCAGAATTTATTATTTTTATTCTAAAAATAGATTTCTATTGAATTTTAGCAAATAAAATTCATAGAAAAATATTTTTAGAGAAAATAAATATTCAGAGATATTTTAAATTAACAAGTAGGGAAAATAAAAACAGATAAGATAATATAAATTACATAGAAATAAGCAAGAAATATGATAAAATGATAAAATAAATTTGCAAATGAATTTTTCATTTATGAAAAATTCATTTGTTAATTCATTCAAGAACAGATCCCAGATATTAACTAAATTAATCACTAAAACTATTCAACATGCCCAATTTACCAACTAATCTGATAAATGTGGATTCGTCAAGTGGTTTAGTGAAAATATCTGCTATTTGTTCTTCTGTTGGAACAAAAAATAGTTCAACAGTACCATTCATGACGTGCTCTCTAATAAAATGATACCTGATGTCAATGTGCTTTGTCCTCGAGTGCTGCATAGGGTTGTTGGTGATGGCTATTGCACTTGTATTGTCACATAAAATAGGAATTTTGTTCAATACAGAGCCATAGTCTCGTAGTTGGTTCCTAATCCACAAGATCTGAGCACAGCAGCTTCCAGCAGCAATATATTCAGCCTCGGCCGTTGAGTTGGAAACTGTTTGTTGTTTCTTGCTGTACCATGAGACTAGTCTGCTACCTAGGAATTGACAACTCCCTGAGGTGCTTTTCCTATCAACAACACTTCCTGCATAATCTGAATCTGTATATCCGACAAGGTTAAAACCAGATTCTTTAGGGTACCAAATACCTAGATTTGGTGTTCCCTTAAGATATCTTAAGATTCGTTTAACAGCAACGAGATGAATATCTCTAGGATCCGCTTGGAACCTTACACATAAACATGTAGCATACATAATATCTGGTCTACTTGCAGTAAGATAGAGTAACGAGCCAATCACACCTCTGTAGCTTGTGACATCTACCTTAATGGAGTTTTCACATGGTCCAAGCTTGACAGCTGTAGTTGATGGAGTCCTTGCTGATGCAGAATCTTCTAGATTGTACTTTTTGAGGAGTTCCTTGAGATACTTGGATTGACAAATAAATGTTCCATCTAACCTTTGATTTACTTGTAATCCAAGAAAGAACTTTAGCTCTCCCATCATGCTCATTTCAAACTTGCTGTGCATTAACTTAGCAAATCTCTTACAGAGATTATCATTAGTAGACCCAAATATTATATCATCCACATAGACTTGGACTAATATAGTATCATTCTTATGTTTTTTAGAAAAGAGAGTTTTGTCTATGACACCTCTAATAAAGCTATTTTCAATAAGAAATTCAGAGAGTGTGTCATACCATTTTCTTGGAGACTGTTTTAGCCCATAAATAGCCTTGAAAAGAAAGAAGACAAAATCCAAATGATCTGGATCTTCAAAACCAGGAGGTTGCTCTACATATACCTCTTCATCCAGCTTTCCATTCAGAAAGGCGCTCTTGACATCCATTTGATAAACTTTAAAGTTTGAGAATGCTGCGAATGCCAGAAATATCCTGATGGCCTCAAGTCTAGCCACTGGAGCATAGGTTTCATCATAATCAATGCCTTCAGCTTGAGAATACCTTTTTGCTACCAGTCTTGCCTTGTTTCTCGTAACCACACCATCTTCATCTAGTTTATTCCTGAATACCCACCTAGTACCAACAGCTTTCTTGTGTGTAGGTCTAGGTACTAGTTTCCAGACTTGTTGACTTTCAAACTGATTGAGCTTATCTTGCATAGCAATCACCCAATCTGGATCAGTTAGTGCTTCTTCAATCTTCTTAGGTTCCATCTCAGAAAGAAATCCTGAGAACAGACACTCATTTTGAGTAGCACGTCTAGTTCTGACTCCAACATCTGGATCACCAATAATCAACTCAAAAGGGTGAGCTTTATTCCAGACAGTCTATCTTGGAAGATTTGATCTTGATGATTCGCCTTGAAATTCATTGAGATGTTGTGTCCTACTAGATGATCCTTCAGTATCTCCCCCTGAGTTGTTGCCATGTTGACTTGAAGATTCTCCGTCAGTAGCAGTGGTATCTTCATTGTTGCCAAAGTTTCCATCACTATTACCTTGAGTATCATCATGATTAACAGGTTCTTCACCAGCAACAACCTCAGGTTCTTGACCATGTTCTGATTCTGAATCTGACGTATCATCAAACTTCAGTTTCTCAAAAGGATCTTCAGTTTGGATACTAGGGAGTTTAGTGTCATCAAATGTAACATTGACACTTTCAGTTACTTTGTGTTGATCAATGATATACACTCTATATGATCTTCTTCCATATCCAACAAAAATACCCTCATATGCCTTTGCCTCGAACTTACCACGACGATCATCTCCATCCTTGAGCACGAAGCATCTGGCACCAAATACATGAAAGTATTTGATAGAAGGTTTCTGTTCATTCAAAATCTCATAAGGAGTTTTCATGAAGTCTTTGTTGATTAGAGTTCGATTCTGAGTATAACATGCAGTATTGACAGCTTCAGCCCAAAAGTACATTGGAAGACCTGATTCACTTAACATCGTTCTTGCAGCTTCAATCAATGTACGATTCTTCCTTTCTACCACTCCATTTTGCTGAGGGGTTCTAGGAGCTGAAAATTGTCTGGTAATCCCTTTGTCTGTACAGAATCCATTGAGAAGTGCATTCTTGAATTCTGTCCCATTATCTGACCTTATTGCTCTAACAGGGACGTTAGAATCTAACTCAATCATCTTGATATGATCAATCACAACTTGTGGTGTTTCATCCTTAGAGTGAAGAAATAAAACCCACGTATACTTGGAATAGTCATCAACTATCACAAGACAATAACACTTCTTTGACATAGAAAGGATATTAACTGGACCAAATAAATCCATGTGCAATAATTGCAGAACACCAGTTATGGAAGATGTGTCAGTGCCTTTGTGACTTGCTTTCTTTGACTTTCCTTTCTGGCAAGCCTCACATAGTCCTTCTGGAGAGAATTCCAGCTGAGGCAGACCTCTTACCAATTCTCTTTTGACAAGAGAATTCATTGTTTTGAAATTGAGATGAGAAAGTCTCTTGTGCCATAGCCAACTCTCATCTGACGATGCCTTTGCATAGAAACAATTGACTTCAAGATTGCTTTCAGAGTTCATGTCAGCTACGAACAGATTTCCTTTCCGGATTCCCATTGAGGAGGGTTTTTCACTTTTCTTGTGCAGAATCTGACACTTCAGCTTGTCGAATAAAACATTATAACCGTTGTCACAGAACTGACTAATGCTAAGCAGATTGTGTTCAAGTCCTTGCACAACATATACATTTTCAATGATAACATTTCCAGCTAGCAAACAACCATATCCCTCCGTTAAACCTTTGCTGTTATCTCCAAAGGTAACCACTGGGCCAGCTTTCTCAACCACATTTGATAGCAGGGCTCTATCTCCGGTCATATGTCTTGACGATCCGCTGTCAAGAATCCACACTACCGGTTGTACCTGTTTAATGCCCTGCAATACAAATGGATTAGACCTTCTTCGGAACCCAAGCTTGGCTGGGTCCGGCATACTTGTAAAATTGGCCTTTATCAGGCAAAACAACATTCTTAATTTTAATATTCTCAACGTTCTCAATGACTGAACATTTGACCTTGTGAACAGCCTTGACAAATTTCTGTTTAGGCTTAGGCACAAATGTCTCCTTTCTAGCTTTAGGAGGACTAGCAGTCTTAGACCTATCATGCTTTCTATTATTCACATGCTGACGAGGAGTAGTCTTATCATTAGAAACATGCTTACCATTAAAATAAGCAAACATCAGATTAAAAGCACAAGACATACAATCAGGAACACCACATGCTTTATGAGAAGGATTAACAATAGGCAACTTATGCATGGTAGACATAGCATTTGTGTTATCCAACTCATGTGTGTCTGAGTTAGTCTCAGTTGCTTTTACAACCTTGACTGAAACTTTTGACACACTTGACTTGGAGACAGCTTTCTCAATAGCATTATTTTCAGCACGGATTTCTTCTTGAATAATAAAAGAGGTCTCATCAAATGGTTCAGCAATTGATTCTTTATAGAGGGGTTCATCAACACCCTTAAGCACATGTGGTACTTCCCTTCCTTTAGCACATACATGAGGAGGGGAGTTTATGCCTAATTTTCCAATAGCAGCATTGTAATCATAACCTATTCCATGTGTTTGATTAACAGCTTGCTTATTGTAAAACTCTTTGGACTTCGAACAAGAATTAAAGTAAGCTTTAACCTTAGCCTCAAGACCGGTGATCTTGTCTTTGAGAATAGTTTCGAGTTGTCTATAACAGTCAACTCTATTCTCTAGAAAAGATACTTGTTCTTTTAGTTTATCTTGATTAATGTGCACAAGTCTTAATTCATTGACCTCTTTCTCAAGGTCTTTGATTTGTTGATTTAACAATTCATTATCACGACGAGCACAATCTAAGGAACCTCCTAGATGATAAACTAATTCAGCATCAGTAAATTTTACCTCTTTTCTTGACGATGAGGTGCTTGCATTACTAGCCATGAGAGCAAGATTCCCAACTTCTTCATCTTCACTGTCAGTATCATCCCAGCTTCTTCCCTTTGCCAGGTACGCCCTTTCAGATTTACTCTTCTGATTAGAATCGTAAGAGTTCTTCCTAGCTTGTTTTGGCTTCCTGCATTCTGTGGCAAAGTGTCCCAACTCATTACAGTTGAAGCATCGAATGGTGCTTCGATCAACCATCCCTGTTTTATACCCACCACTGCTGGTGTTAGAGGATGAAGATCCACCTTTCTGGAATCTGTTGTAGTTGGACTTGTACTTGAACTTGGGATTCCTTTTGAATCTGACATTTGAGAATCTCTTGACAATCAGGGCCATTGACTCATCCTCCAATTGCTCCAGTTCTTCCAAGGAATAATAATCATCTCCTGATTGATTTGTAGTAGGAGAATCAAATTCTGCTACTATCACATTATCTTCAACCTTGGAAGACTGTACCATTCTTTCTGACTGTTGAGATTGTTGTTGATATTGTGGTTGTTGTTGTTGTTCATCAGCTACTAGAGCAGTAGACGTGCTGACCACTCTTCCTTTCCCGTAAACTTCCTTCTGCTGAATCTGCTCCAACTCATAAGTCTTTAACACACCATAGAGCCTTTCCAAAGAAATCTCACTCAGATCTCTTGCTTCTCTTATGGCAGTGATTCTATGTTCGAGATGAGTTGGCAGTGTTAAAAGGAACTTTTTGTTGACCTCCCTGATGGAATATTATTTACCATTAATGTTCAGGTTGTTGATCAATGCATTGTACCTCTCAAACACTTCAGTGATTCCTTCCCCTGTATTGGATTTAAAGTATTCATACTCAGAGGTTAGGATTTCTAGTTTGTTCTCCCTAACTTCCTCTGTGCCTTCATTAATAATCTCAATAGTTTCCCAGATATGTTTGGAATCTTTACAATTCATCACATGTCTATTCATCAGGAGATTAAGGGAATCTACTAAGATTAATTGAAGGCTAGCATCCAGGGAAGCTTCTTCTATTTCAGCAGGAGAGAAGTCCTCAGGATCCTTCACATAAGTTCTCGCTTTGGTGATCACCACATCATTTTCTATTACCTCTGGTTCAATAACCATAGGAATTTTTGGACCCTTCTTCAACACTTGCAAATATTTGGGATTAGCAACCTGTAAAAACAGTAGCATCTTCTTCTTCCACATAACATAATTTTCTTTATCGAAAAGTGGAATTTTAACGGTTCCAACTTTTTGTGTAGTCATTATGAATTTTTTGAGTGAATAAAAAATTCAAGAAGTGAAAGAAACACAAAAGTCTAGGATCTAGATTTGTACGTTAATCAGAAGGCTCTGATACCAATTGTTAGGTCCCAATTTGTTTGTAGAAGGGGGGGTTGAATGCAAACAATACCGTTTAATCGAATAAAATGCGGAATAAAATTGTGAAACAAAATTCAAGTTAAATAAAACTTTTATTAAACTTGAAAGGTGTTACAACTACGGTATCGGTTACAAGGGATTAATCTCAAATCAATTATTACAAATCTAGAATAAATTCGACATGAACTTTTTCTATTTTTGTAATTAAAAGATCAAATGCTAAATGCGATTTGAGATTAAGTTCTAGGGATTTTAATCCGCTAGATTGATACACAAGAACAAGATAAATATTTCTAGTTGATTGGATTTAACATTACAATCTAGAAATTTAATCTTGAAGAAAAGCTGATGAAAAATAAAATGTTGTGCCTTTGTTTTCTGCTTTTTTCTCTTGTGTGTTCTGTTTTCTGTTTGATTGGATTCTGTAAGTGTTTTTTTTTCAATAAACGTCTTCTGCTTCTTTTATCAAACACCGAACTGAAAAATGTACTGGCATGACAATCTCTTTGGACAGCAAGACTTTCGGTATGACAATATTTACAACTAGCAAGACAATCAAAATGAACTAGCAAGACTTTCGGTATGACTATTGATTGTCATACCGATTGTCATATTAGTTCAAATAAATTGTCTTGCTGAATTAATAACAGATTTTAATCTAAACAGAAATTCTAATAAGACAATTAAATGTATTGGCATGACTTTCGGTATGACTATCAATTGTCATACCGATTGTCATACTAGTTCAAATGAATTGTCTTGTTTTGAATTTAAGCAGATTTTAAACCAATTAAAATCTTGTAAATCCTCAATATTAATTCTAAATTAATTAATCAATTTAATTCAATTAATCAATAAATTAATCTTTGCAGATATAATTTATTTTCTTAATTAAATTATATGACTTAATTAATTAATAGAGAATTAATACTAACCCTGAGCAGCATCCACTCTTCTGACAATCTTCTGAAAATCACTGAGACTTATGAATCAATTCTGCCACTTCAATGCTGACACTCGATGTACTGTCTGGTTCATGAGTGACTAACTTCCGTGACGTTTCTTCATGTCTTGACTTTGATACTCTGATTAAATCCTTGTAATAAATGATACCCTGACGAGATCTCTGTCACTTGATTAAATCCACGATCTTGATTTATATCACTGAGGCATGATCAAATTCTTGAACTTCTTCCAGTGAATCTTCAAGTCTGCAGATGAACAATGTTTCTTTATCCTTTGACAGATGTTACTTTGTGAGATCTCTCTGATGATAGATCCACTATTTACTTATTACATTCTTATTTGAGTTGAGTTAAATCCTCGAATAAACGAATAGGCTATGACATATGCCTTTCAATATTCATTAATAAAATAAAGTTATCGAATAAACCTTATTCGATTAATAGTTTTAAAAACTATAACCATATATATATATATATAATCTACTCGGGATCCTCGACTCCCGGTTTTAGAAAATGTTTTCACCTTTGGGTCCCTATACTAAGGGTATATGCAATTTACCGCTATTCTCTAGCATAGGTATTATCAACTGAACCAACAGATATATATGGCAAGAATACGAAACAGGCATGCATATGTACCATATCACATGCTACAATATATCGCAAGAATTTGCTAATATAACCGTCATGCATCTATTACAAGATAATGCATATACAAGTGTATACATCACAACAACAGTATAACAGATAGAAAACTTGCCTGAGCGACTGGGGGTGATAAAAGGCTCGGGACGAGTCTGGTAACCTATAAACAACAAGTAAGTTGGAATTAAACCAAAGTCACTTGTAAATCTATACTCTAACCAACTCAGACTCTAACGCTCGTTTTGCGCTTACTGATTTGCTTAAGTCACCCGGGTACCCTCGGCTCCACTATTTTTAATAATTTAACCTTTACGAGTTTTAAGGCGATTCCTTCGCGAGTGTCTTACCAACTGCCTAACACACTTACCATAAATGTTTCATACATTAATTAACCCTTTTTGGTCTTTAACCTATGTTTCAAAGTGAGGCGAGAGGAAAAGTTTCGTTCGCGAAACGCCGTTACATGAAACGGTCGTTTCTCCTAAACCGTGCATCGGAATCGAACGAACTACATATCAAAACGAAGCTCGTAACATGAGCTATCTAGACATGGCAATGGTCATAATCTAGCAGGGGGTTCTCGGGTCCTAATGTTATGCACAAAAACAGTCTAAAGAAAAATCGGACGTTACGACGGCTATGTTTACGCGATTTCCCAATTTTAAACCATTCAAAACCAATCACAAACCAACCTCAAATCCAACATACAACCAACATCCATCCTTACCACATCATAACAACCTCAACCAATTCAATTTTAACATTCATACTTATGCCTAAGCTTAACTTTAACCATACTTAAGTTCTTTTAATCAAAACAACAACATTTACCATTCCATTTCAATACCAATTCAATCCCAAACTCTAAATCACCAACATTAAGCTACCATATCACCCTACTAATCAAAATCATCTTATAATACATAGGAATCTAGGGTTTGGAGATGGTATACCTTCCTTGAAGTGGTGGGAGGAGCTAGGAAGCCTTAAGAAGCTTTGAGAAGTCTTAGGAATGCTTGGATCTTCAAGGAAAACAAGAAAAACTTCAAGTTAAAAACTTGAAAACACTATTCATTGTCTTCTTCTTTGATTAAATGAAGAAGATTGAGAAGGAATTGATGGCTTAAACTCATGATATAGCCCTAACTAAGCATGAAGATGATTAGGGAATTATCTTACCAATTTAGGAGGCTTGGATCTTGAGTTTTTGAATTCTTGCCCATTTGCAATAGTAAAAAGCCGAGAGCATGATGAACCATGCCTTGGTTTCTTTTTGATTTTGATGAAAAATGATTTGCTTGGCTTGGTTGGTTTGATTTTTGTGTTTGTTTTAGTAAATTACCTAGTTGCCCTTGATTTTGTGTGGTTAAAAAGTCACCACATCTCCTTCCTTCCCATGTCATGCTTGTGTCATCCTCATGATGTCATCCTCCCCTCCTTGTCCTCTTCTCATTGGTTGGATGACATCATCCCCACTAATCCCCTTGATTAACTTCCTAATCGTTTGCCTAATGACCGCTGATCTGTTATACGGTTCGCTTAACTTTCATTTTCGTTTATCGTTTGAGGGATCATACCCGGGATCTTATTACTTAGGTTCCTTTAACCTTTCTCAATATATTGTATTCCTTTTATGATCCTCTCTTATAATCCTTTAATTTAAATCCTTTTTATCCTGTTACCTTATACTCAATTCTTTCCGTATCTATTGGATTTCCGGGAAAAATCAAAGTGTTCGGATTTGGATTCTGACGATCTTTACATACACTTATATCCCATATAAAGTACTAATAAAATCTCAGAATATCCATATCAGAACCCCTACATAGTGTGGCATGAAAAGTTTTCTCATTCAGCAAAAACACTATTCATAAGGGTTTCAAAAATTTCCAAAAATTGGGGTTATTACAGTCTCCCCTCCTTAAAAGGATTCCGTCCCGGAATCAGATAGAAATGAATAGGGATACTTTCTTAGTATTGCACTTTATAACTCTCAAGTCAATTTTCCCACATTATGGTTCTACCATCAAACTCTTACTAGTTTGATAACCCTTCTCCTAAACACTCGTTCCTTCTTAATCTATACCCTTCCTGGTTGCTCCATATAGGTTACGTCTGGTTGCATGTCTATGCGCTCATATGCCCCTATTTGTCTAGCATCCGAATTACACTTTCTTAACATTGATACGTGAAACACGCTATGACTTGCTACATGTTCTGGGGTAAGGCTAGCTCATATGCTAACTTCCCAATACTCCTTAATATAACCAAGGGTCCATCAATTGGTGGACTTAGCTTTCCTTTCTTTCCGAATCTCATCAATCCTTTCCAAGGGATACCTATAACATTACTAGGTCCCCTATTTTGTACTCTTTATCCTTTCGTGTCAAATCAACATACTTATCATGTCCATCTTGGGCTACTACCAGCCGTCCTCTGATTAGATCTATCATATCCTTGGTCCTTTAGACCACTGCTGGTCCGAGCATCTTGCGCTCTACAACTTCATCCTATCATAAGGGAGATCAATATTGTCTTCCCTCAAGGATCTCATAAGGCGATATCTCAATACTGACATATGATCTATTATCGTAAGAAAACTCAATCCGTGTTAAGTGATCATTCCAATTTCTTTCAAGTCTGTTGCACAGACTCTCATTATTGCTTTTAGCATTAGAGCTTTTGCTTCTCAATACCCATTCTTTTCCAGTTCTTAATCGCTACTACCTTTCGTTCCTAATATTATACTGGTTATACTTTTGCTCGTTAGCGTTCTATAACCTTTTAATAACCACGTCAACCTTAGTATCACGAATGTGTTCCCATTCCGCATGCTACCACCACTTTATTACTCCTTTTTCAGTTGTTTCTATTTTCCAAAATTTGATCAATCAAATAGAAGTAAAGGAATTTGTTGAGAGATCACTATGATCATGAACACTTGTTATATCGCATAGTTAGTACAGTAGGTGGCCAGCCTTTAGTACTTGACAAGCAATTAAACAATAGCTGGTATCCTACTAGGCTTCTATCACACAGATAGTCATTCGGCAATACCTCCCCTTCTGGAAGGGTTGTTCTTCTCAGCTTATACAAAATGAAAAGAAGAGAAAAGAACGAATTGAAGAGAATTGTATATATGAAAAAAAAATATACGGCCACAAAATATCTTTCTTGGAACCTACCTCTGAACTATAGAGGTTTGTCATAGAAGAACAAAACATATATGTATTTATATCAACATCAAGTATTATAGCATCGCATTTCACGTGCCTAAATATTTTCGCTATCCCGTCCATCATTCTATGGACCCATGCTCTTCCTCGAGCTTATACACAATCACCTTTGAAACTCCCTCGACATCGAAAATCGAATTTGGGATCTCATTCTATATATCACCGTTACTAGGATTCTATGCTCGCACCGCAACCTTCCTCGTATAATAATACGACTCTCTATTGATAAGAAAGAATAATTATTCACTAGGTAGATACTCTACTTAATTAGTCTATCAATGATAACTTATACACTACCATGACCCGATTAGGGGTACTCAATCTCAACACCCATTCCAATACAACTCTCATGGTTGTAATCAGCTCACTACTCGCAGAATCATTGCTGCCTTACTATGGTCCACCACTGACCCACTGTAGTCATTCATTTTCCCTGAAGTCTTAATAGCTAACCATACAGAGTCCATACATGTCGTATCTAATTCTCCTAAGGAGTTAACATAACCACCAATCACAATTCATGAAGAACACTCCAAACTCTGACGTACTTTCATGATATGAAGCAGATAAAATTGCAGAAGAGTTTCAATCAAAGCAACGATAGCAGGTTAATACCATTCGTAATCATATGCCTTCAATAGAAGACTTAACTCAAAGGTTTGTTTAGTCCTTTTTGAAACATGGTCCTGGCTTATCTCAAGATAGGATCTTCTGAGATAGATAGCCCGCTCATGGCGATTACGCGAATTAAACCTTTACCAACTACTATTACGGTCGGGTATTGCACAGTCATCAGAAGGAATGTCAATCTTCCAAACTATAATACAACCTTCACAGCTTTAACCATCATCACTGTATTCCTCTCGCACGATCGCCTATAATTATCCTCTTACCTTTAAAGTGTCGGCCACCTCTTTGGCCTTTCCTGATAGTAAAATTTCCTTACAGTCAATGTCACATTAACCACCTCCAAATAAATTTTCTAGCTTATTTCAATCACAGCTTATGTGAAAATGCTTTCCTTAAAATCTGATGATAAAAAAAAATCACCATTTTTCCATAAGTTATTGCCTCAGTCTTTAGAGGTTAATCACTGTCATGACTGACTCTCAATCATAATTAGAACATCTTTTATCTTAAGTCCTAATTGCCCTGAATAATTTCGACCATTACTGGTTCGATCCATACTTTCTCGTGGTTTAACACGTGCCCCACTTGGCAACATTATAATTACATCATATTTCCTTTATCAACATTTCTATTCTTGAGAATTTTGAATATTACCTTTCTCCTTGTAAAACCTCTAAGGTTATCCTTGATTCGTTCCTCCTGTATTCCCTAGATACAGGGCATATCAAAATACCCTTTACTAATACTAGAACCATTATCTATATGTTTCTGAAAAATTTTCTCCACTGATACTTAAAGGTCATCATTACCTTAATATTTTCCAATTCATACTGTCAAAACTCATACTATCCCTATTAAGGGTGAAATGCCAACCTTCATGCATTCCCCCTATGGTTCATCTCAAGTTATCGAAGTTATATCCTTAATCCCACCTTTAAAAAGGTACTTGCATCCTTCCATGGACAAATCTAGTCATATATCCTTGATAGATTATCTTATTCATCATTCCCACCTCGATATTCTATGCCTAATTTCATAATAGCATCCTTATTCAAATTGAGGTCAATCCATATGGCCTCCAAAAGATAACCATGGTCATCCGCTTTTCTTGCCTAACTTGGTAACAATAACATGGATGTTCTGGAAGATATTGGTCGTGTTCAACGTGAACCTCTTCTTAATAATTCCTTATTTACTTTTGTTGTTTATCTCAACAGTCACCTCAATGTTGGGATATCTTTCATACATGGCGTCTCCCTTTCTGGGTATCAAGCCACCGGTCTTACACTTCACATTCTTGAAGGTCACTTCCTTCATCCAATTTTTCCTAATTTCTTACTTTCTTGTCTCCTCAGTCTATCCTCGTCTCATTATTTATCCTTCGAACTATCTAAAGGTTTCCTTGAATCCTCCCAACTTAAAGGGGATAAAATATATGTATCTCTTATGCCTTCACCCAGCAATTTTAACTCATGGTGAATCACCCTCATCCTAACGATTACATACTTTTCTATTTCTATTGCTACGAGTCTTTAGGGTTTCCTCATACCCAATTCCTTTATCATTCCTCAACTCTATTGCCTTTATATTCCTTTCCACTTCAGTTTCTTTTTTTTTTCCTTTATCTTATCGTTATTTCATGAACCAACACAATATAAGCATTGATTTCAAACATCCCGTCATTCTGGATTCGTGTCCTCAGAACGAATCTTGACAACTTTTACAACTTAGATTCATAATTCATCATACTCGTCTGCCTTTGTTCTGACTCTAAAGCTTTTACACTATCTCCTTATCCTTGGGAATTACTTTCCCGAAAATAATTGACTGGACTTAAATCAGTTTATTATAATCTCTTGCTCCGTGCCTTTCTTGGTCTTTCACCAGCGGGTGGTCTCTCTCTTAGGAGGGTAAGTGACAAAAACAGTCCTTTTGAGATTCGTCAATCATTTAGAATCTCAAATGATTCATATATTTCCTTTAGCCAGGCTCTTGCCTCGACTGGGTCAGCTTGTTCCATGGAACTCTGAGAGCTTAGCGACTTAAAGGTCCTGAAAGAATTTCCTATCACATTGTTTCCTCAAGGTGGTGGTTGGGGATAATAGTCTAAGTTCTGTCTAGACAGGTCCATAAATTATCATATAGGAGTACCGTCTCGGGTCTCCTTTCCTTACTCGACTTTCTATTTCCTTAGTATGAAATGTTTCATCCTTCTCCCATACTTGGGGTTATCTTATACGTTAAAATCCTCATTTTCCACTTCATCATGTTATGGGTTCCTTCTATCTTGATGGCGTCCTCCCTGACTATCACATTCAGGGTTTGCCCTTAATCTTATTCCTTGAACTATGACTTTCATCTAAGATCTCATCTTTAAGCTCTCGAACATTTGGAACCCAAATTCTGTAGGAATACCTCATTATTCCCTTATCATCTTTCTTGGTATTAATCTTTTATCTAATTGTTGGCTCTCTGCCTTCATTCATCACTTTTTCTGGCACAATATGTTCTTTTCCGATAATTCGGACTGTATTGCAATCTCAAACATCTTTTCGGTACCGGCTCCGGTTACCTTCACTACTATTTCCAAAATCTCTTATAAACTCTCCCAAAGACATTATCATCTTGAGTCTCTCCTTTTTACTAAGGGCATCAGCCACCACATTGGCTTTTCCCGAATGATAAAGAATCTCCCAATCATTATTCTTGATTAGCTCTAACCGCCTCCTCGGGCGTATGTTGAGCTCTTTCTACGTAAAAATGTACTAGAGCTCCTATGGTTTGTGAATCTCACACTTCTCTCCATACAAGTAGTGCCTCAAATCTTTAGGGCAAAACTATTGCCATGAGCCCAAGCTCATGGGTGGGGATATCGAATTTTAAATTCCCTTAATTGTCTTGACGCGTACGCGATTACCTTACCGTGCTGCATAAGCACGCACCCTAAGCCCTTGTGCGAAGCGTCACTACACTTCACAAAATCTCCTTTTCCATCCGGCAACGCCAGCATCGGGGCCATCACCAACCTCTGCTTCAGTTCTTGAAAGCTGTTCTCGCATTTCTCTGTCCATTCGAACTTCTCAGTCTTACGAGTAAGCCGCGTTAAAGGGGCTACTATCTTTACAACTTGAACGAACCTCCGGTAGTGACCGGCCAATCCTACCTCTGGTAGTCGACCAAACCATGGTCATCAATTCATCAGTGGTCCTTTATCCAATCCTGTCAGGATCCTCCATGGGATCCTCCTCAACAACTATCCCTTCTAGGACAACATCCTCAACCGCTACATCCTCAATATCAACATCATCCGGTCCTGCATTAGGACACTCTATCGGATCCACAATCCGATCTCCAATTAGTAATAAAATATCATCGCGATGTTGCTCCTCAACCTCAGGGTTCGGAGTCCCTCTACCATATACGATAACGAACTACGCTCCTATCACGATATTTATAAGGGTTCCCATAAGGGTTTTAACTGTCAGTACTACATTAGGTAGCCCGACTATGAACTTGGCAAAAGTTCTTATTATCTTAGTGAACTTATTATCTTAACGTCCCATCATCTCTGAGGTTTATAACGCTTAGCTCTGATACCATTTCTGTAACACCCCCAGATCCGGGGTCGGGGATCCGGGTCGTCATGGTCTTTCTTTCCACAATATCACTTCACTTAATTAATAATAATAACCTTATGCTGTGACCCCACACTAACACACACCACAACCCGTTATAGTCTCAGAGATGAAATTTAAATAAGTACAAGTCTTTGAATCCACAATTTAAAAGTTATTACAACCCAAAAATGATTACTTGATAAATTTATAGTTAATTGCCATTATCTGCCACAAGTTATAATTATACATAATTGATTCTCAAAAGTAGATGGTCTGATCTACAATAGATCTACCTCTGCAGCTATAGCAGCTACAACATCAACGGGAAGACGCGGGACGCTTCCCACGCGCTTGCGCTGGGTCTGCTGGAGTCTGGCCATCTTTCCTAACTGTTGTTGTGTGATGAAGAAATAAAGCAAGGGTGAGCAGCAAGCCCACCAAAATAATATGTATAGTGATTTACAATATATGAGCATTCTCATAGTACTCATGAAAGTCTTGGTCAAAAGAAATGAACCAAGTTTGATATCTTAATGCGATGAAGTCACAAAATATTCAGTATATATACATATATACTTTTCAAAATATTGGAAGTCCTCTTCCATGCATAATATACACAAAGTCCCAGTGTATAACTGTATAAAAAATATCGTTGCAAGGTGATCTCATATATCTAACCTTGTCTCAACGTTTTTGTGAAAATCTTTGTCATGTATAAGATAATCATTTACTAGATATAAGTTTAAAAGATGAAGTTACAAGATACTCCAATATACTTATATCTTTTCCAAATACTACTTGAACTACCACCGTTCAAGTTATAATTAGTTTCAAAAGTTCATCACATAGATGAGACTACAAGATAATACTTGAATAGATTCAATCTTTGAAATATTATTGAATGAAATGAAGTTACGAGATACTTCATTAAGTCCCGATATATATATACACCTATATATATCTCTCATACATTTCCTGAAAACCTCTGTCATGTAAAGTATGAACAGAGTTGCAATATCCAATGAATTTGGAAGGAAAAGAATTTTGGCATTAACCAGATATCTTGCTGATCAGGCAAAGATACCAATAAGTAACCTTTTCTACTGTAGATGGATGAATTCCTCACCGGTCATCACCCTGGCCGCATTAGGACCTCGCGCTAGACCGTTACCCGTCCACTCACGCGTTGATGGACTGCCACCCAGCCACTTACACTTTGATAGACCGTACCCCGGCCTGTCGCTTATGCCGACTCAATTAGATGGGCTTACTTCCCGAACATTGGGCAAGTAATCAATTCATTTATCAAAATAGCAACCTTGTTGCGAATGTAAAATGCACCACAGAGCTGGGTCCCCCAGGTTTTGAGCGAGTATTTAAATCCCCTTTGAAAGGAAGATCTTAAATATAAAAATGAGTCTTGGGGTCCACTCTAACTTTAAAAATCATTTTGAAGACTCGAAAACATTTTTAAGAATGTTTGGAGTACTGCTGATTTATTAAAATAAATCAGTCCCGATATATTAGAAAATATCTGAATATTATTATTTAAATAATATTCCCGTAAAGAATAATCTTTATAAAAATAATTGAAGTAGAAGTTTTAAAACTCATACTTGAAATGAATATTAAATAACCAAAGATATACTTATATGAAAGTACTATCTTTATTTGAATAATCGAAAATAAGTTTGATTATCAAAACATTATTCTTTAATAAAATAAAGGATATTATTAAATAATAAGCGGAGTCATAATACCTCGAATGAATATTATAAATAATATTCATTAAATAAAATAAACGGAGTCATACATCCTCAAATGAATATTCAAATAATAATCATTAAATAGAATAAACAGAGTCATAAGTCCTCGAATGAATATTCAAATAATATTCATTAAATAAAATAAAGGAGTCATAAGTCCTCGAATGAATATTCAAGATAATATTCAATAAATAATATAAAGGAGTCATAAGTCCTCGAATGAATATTCAAGATAATATTCATTAATAAAATAAAGTTAGCGAATAAACCTTATTCGATTAATAGTTTTAAAAACTATAACCATATATATATAAATAAATATATATATATATATATAAATATATATATATATATATATATATATATATATATAAAATCTACTCGGGATCCTCGACTCCCGGTTTTAGAAAATGTTTTCACCTTTGGGTCCCTATACTAAGGGTATATGCAATTTACCGCTATTCTCTAGCATAGGTATTATCAACTGAACCAACAGATATATATGGCAAGAATACGAAACAGGCATGCATATGTACCATATCACATGCTACAATATATCGCAAGAATTTGCTAATATAACCGTCATGCATCTATTACAAGATAATGCATATACAAGTGTATACATCACAACAACAGTATAACGGATAGAAAACTTGCCTGAGCGACTGGGGGTGATAAAAGGCTCGGGACGAGTCTGGTAACCTATAAACAACAAGTAAGTTGGAATTAAACCAAAGTCACTTGTAAATCTATACTCTAACCAACTCAGACTCTAACGCTCGTTTTGCGCTTACTGATTTGCTTAAGTCACCCGGGTACCCTCGGCTCCACCATTTTTAATAATTTAACCTTTACGAGTTTTAAGGCGATTCCTTCGCGAGTGTCTTACCAACTGCCTAACACACTTACCATAAATGTTTCATACATTAATTAACCCTTTTTGGTCTTTAACCTATGTTTCAAAGTGAGGCGAGGGGAAAAGTTTCGTTTGCGAAACGCCGTTACATGAAATGGTCGTTTCTCCTAAACCGTGCATCGGAATCGAACGAACTACATATCAAAACGAAGCTCGTAACATGAGCTATCTAGACATGGCAATGGTCATAATCTAGCAGGGGGTTCTCGGGTCCTAATGTTATGCACAAAAACAGTCTAAAGAAAAATCGGACGTTACGACGGCTATGTTTACACGATTTCCCAATTTTAAACCATTCAAAACCAATCACAAACCAACCTCAAATCCAACATACAACCAACATCCATCCTTACCACATCATAACAACCTCAACCAATTCAATTTTAACATTCATACTTATGCCTAAGCTTAACTTTAACCATACTTAAGTTCTTTTAATCAAAACAACAACATTTACCATTCCATTTCAATACCAATTCAATCCCAAACTCTAAATCACCAACATTAAGCTACCATATCACCCTACTAATCAAAATCATCTTATAATACATAGGAATCTAGGGTTTGGAGATGGTATACCTTCCTTGAAGTGGTGGGAGGAGCTAGGAAGCCTTAAGAAGCTTTGAGAAGTCTTAGGAATGCTTGGATCTTCAAGGAAAACAAGAAAAACTTCAAGTTAAAAACTTGAAAACACTATTCATTGTCTTCTTCTTTGATTAAATGAAGAAGATTGAGAAGGAATTGATGGCTTAAACTCATGATATAGCCCTAACTAAGCATGAAGATGATTAGGGAATTATCTTACCAATTTAGGAGGCTTGGATCTTGAGTTTTTGAATTCTTGCCCATTTGCAATAGTAAAAAGCCGAGAGCATGATGAACCATGCCTTGGTTTCTTTTTGATTTTGATGAAAAATGATTTGCTTGGCTTGGTTGGTTTGATTTTTGTGTTTGTTTTAGTAAATTACCTAGTTGCCCTTGATTTTGTGTGGTTAAAAAGTCACCACATCTCCTTCCTTCCCATGTCATGCTTGTGTCATCCTCATGATGTCATCCTCCCCTCCTTGTCCTCTTCTCATTGGTTGGATGACATCATCCCCACTAATCCCCTTGATTAACTTCCTAATCGTTTGCCTAATGACCGCTGATCTGTTATACAGTTCGCTTAACTTTCGTTTTCGTTTATCGTTTGAGGGATCATACCCGGGATCTTATTACTTAGGTTTCCTTAACCTTTCTCAATATATTGTATTCCTTTTATGATCCTCTCTTATAATCCTTTAATTTAAATCCTTTTTATCCTGTTACCTTATACTCAATTCTTTCCGTATCTATTGGATTTCCGGGAAAAATCAAAGTATTCGGATTTGGATTCTGACGATCTTTACATACACTTATATCCCATATAAAGTACTAATAAAATCTCAGAATATCCATATCAGAACCCCTACATAGTGTGGCATGAAAAGTTTTCTCATTCAGCAAAAACACTATTCATAAGGGTTTCAAAATTTTCCAAAAATTGGGGTTATTACAATTGATATTAATAAAAGACTTGTTTTGTTTTTATTACGGGCTTTATCTATTTAAGTGTTTAAATAAGATATACCATAGTTTAGAGTAAAGCTTTTTATGGATTATGATGAGATCATAATAGTGAGACCTAAAAGATGATAACTCTAAACTTAAATAGTTCATGGTCATAGGATTACTAACTGGTAATTAATAATCCGCAAAGATCGGTACATACTATGCTTGCTTCATTATGAAGGATGTCTGTTCTCATAGACATTTGTGTGGTGACACTATAGCTAGTATGTAGGTGCTTATTATAGAATAAGTTCACTGAACATGACTCGCACAACTGAACAACTGATGGAGTTCACTCACGTGTCAGCAGTTGTTCATATAGTGATAGTTGTACAAGTATCCTTAGACTTGAGGTCATCATAGTCATCTTGTGTACACTGAACTATGCTTTGGTTTAGTTCTTAGTCTCCAGGGACAATAATTAGGGCTCTACTGGGTATAGGAATTTGTACACGAAGATAGTGTATGATCAATATAGGATCTACCCCTTCCAGTGAAGGAAGCGAATGTTCAAGGCTGATCCACTTATGCTAGTTCAGGAATCTCTGGCCAGAGTGAATGAAATTAGAAAGGAGTTTCTAATTTGCATAGAACTACGCATAGTAAATGGTAAGCAAGTGATTAAATTAGATAGGCTTGACACGAGATCCATGCCTTGTATTTAATTGGGACATTGTAGGGTAGAAGGAGTTTATTGTACGGTAACTATTCACTGAATAGGTTCTTGGTATTCTAAGCAGTGAATTCATATTATCCGGATAGTCGCGATATGCTGAGAAGTATCCCTCACGATGTAGAATAAATGTGATTAATTAATTAATCATATTTAATAAATTAGAGAATTTATATAAATAATGATAAAATAGTTTTATTATTATTTATTTCTACTACCGGCTTAATATTGAACCTACAGGGTCACACCATAAAAAGAGAATGATTTTATGGTGGAGGAATTAATTAATAATGGCTAATAATTATTTATTTGTGAAATAAATAATTAATTGGCAAATTTAATAATTGATTAAATGAGATTTAATTGATTATAAATTAATTAAGAAAAGTTCTTAATATTATTAATTAATGATTTAATTTTTGGAAATTAAATCAAGAGAGAGAATTATTTCTAAAGTGTTTAGAAAAAGGATTAATGATTAAAAGGTGTTTTAATTATTAATGAGAATAATAAATGGGATAATAATAATAATATTTATGGGAAAATTTCAGCTGAAAATTTTGCCTATAAATACACTATTGTTAGGAATATATGTGCATTAGTTTGATGATATGTTTAACAAAACACTTAAGTAGAAATCTAGTGTTTGTAGCCTCAACGGATAAGACCACTTTGGCTATCCGTTGATGGTGTAGCTTTACTTAGAAATAAGTCTAGTGTTGTAGCACATTTCAGTCTCTGAATTTGAGATATAATTCTTAAATGTTGAGGGAAATTATAAGTCATGTTGACTACTAAAGGATATGCAGATAGGAAGGCTAATTGTAAATATTTCATGCCTTGTAATTTTGTATAAATGAAATGGTGTCAACGGATAACTTAAAGACCTTCAACGGATGAGAAACAAAGCTTCAACGGATGTCTCTAAAGCTTCAATGGATAACATCCTTCAACGGATGAGTGCATCAACGGATAGAGCTTCAACTGCTAACACATCAACGGATAAAGCCATCAACGGATGAAGGCTTCAACGGATGTTCTGTTAAATAGCAGTTGACAAGCGGTAGTTGTACCTACAAACAGAGGCACATGGGTTGACAGAGACAACTGAGATGTGGTAGCCTATTTCAGGAACATCAGAAAAAGCAGCCGTTCTACTCTAGTATAAAGATGCAATAGTCAACAATGCACTGGAGTAAAATGGAAAAGAAACAAGTGGAGAACTTATTTTATTATTGTATTTTTATCTTTGTCTTCACTTGTAAACTTGGTGATATATAAACCAAGCAGTAGCTAGTAATTAGATAAGAATTTTTCCAGA
The DNA here is from genome assembly GCF_009905375.1 of Apium graveolens. Classification (NCBI taxonomy): domain Eukaryota; kingdom Viridiplantae; phylum Streptophyta; class Magnoliopsida; order Apiales; family Apiaceae; genus Apium; species Apium graveolens. Next base: position 6,963 of record NW_027418883.1, on the reverse strand, counting down.
ACTGTTTAGAAAAATCTTGAGAGAAAAATTATCTAGTTTGTACTAGGATGCAGCTGTGATCAACTTCTTGAATCACAGATTTTCTGAAATACCATCTCTGGTGGAACAACAAATCCACCAGAAAAGTTTTTAAGGCCTGTTGTGTTCTGTACTTTTGTGTTTGAATATATATCTGTCTGTATTAGCTTAAAGCAATTCACACACTTGTTTATCTTAAACACACAACCTTTGAAACTACTCAAAACTTGAAAAAAAGTTTTGAGATTTACATTTAACCCCCCTTCTGTAAATCTCATTGTTAGTTCACTAGGAATAACAATTGGTATCAGAGCAGGCTCTTGACACACAAAGAGTTTAAAGTTCTTGGAAACTAACAAAGATGAGTAAGAAGGATATTGGAGTAAAAATCCCAGTTCTTGACAAAGACAGTTATCACCATTGGAAGGTGAAAATGCACCTTCATCTACTCTCCCAAGATGAAGGTTATGTAAACTGCATTGAGAATGATCCTCACATTCCCCATAAAGTAGCCACAGTTGCTACAGCCACAATTGTTGTTGGTCAATCCATTCCAAAACCTAGAGCAGAATGGACAATGGAAGACACAGAAGAAGTCCACAAGGATAAGAAGGCTATGAACATTTTGTTTAATGGTCTTGACAAGGATATGTTTGATAATGTGATAAATTGCACAACTGCCAAAGAGGTTTGGGACACAGTTCAGCTACTGTGTGAAGGTACAGAACAAGTAAAAGAAAACAAAATGCAGCTTCTCATTCAACAGTATGAGTATTTTCATTTTGAAGAAAATGAATCTTTAAATGACACATTCAATAGATTCCAAAAGCTGTTGAATGGACTGAAGCTGTATGGTAGAGTGTACCAGGTGAAGGATTCAAATCTTAAATTTTTAAGATCCTTACCAAAGGAATGGAAACCCATGACTGTCTCCTTGAGAAACTCTCAAGATTATAAGGACTTCACTCTTGAAAGATTATATGGAATCTTGAAGACTTATGAACTAGAGCTGGAACAGGATGAGGTATTGGAGAAGGGAAGAAAGAAAGGAGGTTCAGTTGCCTTGGTAGCTGAAAATGAGAAAGAATGCAGACAAGAAACTGTGAGATCAACATTAAACTCCAAAGATGGCACAAGCAAATCAGAATCAAGCAAGGGTAAGGAGCAAGTTGCTGAGAATGAAGACAACTCTAGCCAAGATGACTCTGATGGTATTGATGAGCATCTTGCATTTCTGTCCAGAAGATTTGCAAAGATGAAATTTAAGAAAAACACTAGAGCCACTAAACCTCATAAGAACATGGTGGACAAATCCAAGTTCAAGTGTTTCAATTGTGGTATAAGTGTACACTTTGCAAGTGAGTGCAGAAAGCCAACTTCTGAAAAGATGAATTTTGACCAGGTAGATTACAAAAAGAAATATTTTGATCTGCTCAAGCAAAAGGAGAAGCCTTTCATTACTCATGAAAAAGACTGGGCAGCTGATGGAGAAGAAGAGGATGAAGATGTGGAATATGTCAACTTGGCTCTCATGGCTGATTCTGAGGAAAATGAAGTTAGTTCATCAAGCAACCAGGTAATCACTACTGATTTAACACAGCTTACTAAAGAAGAGTGCAATGATGCTTTTAATGACATGTCTACTGAATTGTATCACTTGCGTGTGTCTCTTAAATCTCTTGCTAAAGAAAATAGTAGGATTAAAGAGAACAATCTGTTTTTAAGTAATAGAAATGTTGTGTTAGAAGATAAGTTGATTGACCTAGAGAAAACTAAGCTACATTGTATATCTGTTGAAAATGAACTAGCTGAATCTGTTAAGAAAGTAGAAATACTTTCTAATCAATTAGAGAGAGAGCAAGAGGTGATTAAAGCCTGGAAGACATCTAGGGATGTTAGTGCTCAAATTGTCAAGGTCCAAGGAATTGAATCATTTTGTGAGACTGCCTGGGATAAAAACAAAAAGAAAATGGAATTAATTGATGGGCTGTCAACGGATGTGGAATCAACGGATGATGAAAATTATCCGTTGAAGGAAGAAAAGGAGCATCCAATGAAGGTTCCTCAATTAAAACATGCAGATGTTTCTAAAAGTGAAAATCTAAAGAAACTCAACAAAAAGTTTGGTTCAACTTCCAAGAACTTTGTCAAAGAAGAAGCAAACACATCCAAAGATTTCAGTAAGGTGAATATAGGACACATGACTTTAGAACAGTTACAGAATAGGCTCAAAGTGGTTGAGGATAAAAAGTAAACTAAAAGGAAATCTAATATAAATGGGAAGGTAGGGGTTAACAAACATAACAATTACACACCTGATAAGTATGCTCCTAGAAAAAGCTGTGTGCATTGTAATAGTGTTAATCATCTATCTGCTAATTGCAAATCTATTAAGAAAACTCCCATACCTGTACCCTCTTCCATGCCTAATATGTCTGCATCACCTCTATATGCTATGCCTGTTATGTCTCAACAGAATCCTTATGCACATTTTGCAAACATGCCATATTTTAACAATCCCTATCTTGCTGCATTTAGTATGCCTCAAATGCCATACAATATGCCAATGTGGAATAACATGTTTGCACAATCCATGCCTTATCAAATTCCAAATGTGCTAAATGATTCTGTGACTAACCCTACACATCAACCAACTACATCTAAGATCAAGGTTGACTCAAAGTTACCTAAGTCTAAAGATGCAGGAGGAATGAAGTCTAGGAGAAAGGCTAACATAAATGGACCCAAGGAAACTTGGGTACCAAAATCAACTTGATTGATTTTATGGTGTGCAGGGAAACAGAAGAAATCTATGGTACTTGGACAGTGGCTGTTCAAGACACATGACAGGAGATTTCTCCCTGCTCACAGAGTTTAAGGAGAAAGCTGGCCCTAGCATAACCTTTGGAGATGACAGTAAAGGGTTTACTATGGGATATGGCTTGATTTCAACAAGGAATGTCATCATTGATGAAGTTGCATTAGTTGATGGTCTCAAGCACAACTTACTGAGCATCAGTCAACTATGTGATAGAGGGAATACAATTTCCTTCAATTCTGAAGCCTGTGTTGTCACCAGTAAGAAAGACAACAAAGTGGTTCTAACTGGAGTTAGAAAAGGAAATGTGTACTTAGCTGACTTCAACTCTACAGATGCAGAATCTATTACTTGTCTCTTCAGCAAAGCAAGTTCAGTTGAAAGTTGGCTATGGCACAAGAAGCTATCCCATTTGAATTTCAAGACAATGAATGATCTAGTCAAAAAGGACTTAGTTAGAGGAATTCCTCTTGTTGAATTCTCAAGGGATGGTTTGTGTGATGCTTGTCAGAAAGGCAAACAAAGGAAAGCATCATTCAAAAAGAAGCTTGAAACAACAATTGATGAACCATTACAGCTGCTACATATGGATTTGTTTGGACCAGTCAATGTATTGTCAATTGCAAGAAAAAGATATTGCTTGGTGATTGTAGATGATTTCTCAAAGTTTTCATGGGTCTATTTTCTTGGATCAAAGGATGAAGCAAGTGAAATCATTATCAATCACATCAGGCAAGTCAATAATCATCCTGACTTGAAGGTTAGGAATATCAGGAGTGACAATGGAACTGAGTTCAAGAATTTGACAATGAGGCTGTTCTGTGAAGAAAATGGAATCATGCATGAGTTCTCAGCTCCAAGAACACCTCAGCAAAATGGGGTAGTTGAAAGAAAGAACAGATCTTTAATTGAGGCTGCTAGAACAATGATTGAAAAATCAAAGTTACCAACATATTTCTGGGCTGAAGCTGTTAATTGTGCCTGCTACACTCAGAATATTTCTTTGATCAATCAAGTTAAAGGCATGACTCCTTATCAGTTGTTCAAGAGAAGAAAACCAACTCTAAACTTTCTTCATGTCTTTGGATGTAAATGCTTTATACTGAGAAATCAATCTGACCATGAAGGGAAGTTTGATGCAAAGGCTGATGAAGGGATATTTGTTGGTTACTCAGCTGGAAAATCTTATAGGGTCTACAATCTAAGAACCAACATTGTTATGGAATCTGTGCATGTTGTGTTTGATGATAAAAAGATTGATGGACTAACAGATGAGGGACACCATGAGAGACTCAAATTTGACAACATTGAGATATATTGTGATGATAGTGAAGAAGAGACTGATGGAGATGACACTTCAAAAGGGATTCAAAACATGCCCTTGGATAATGCACAAAATTCTGCATCCGTTGATAGAGGCAATGCAGTATCCGTTGAAAGACATAGTGCATCATCCGTTGAAGTACAAATGAAGCATCCGTTGATCATAGTTCATCAACGGATAATCGATTTACATCATCAGTTGATAGAACTCCAAGTTCCCTGCAAAGGACCAACAACTCAGGGGGAGTTTCAACTAATCAACACTCTGTCTCACATCATGACAATACTGAGGCCACCTCATCTAGAGTATCTCTTCCACCTCAAAGGAATGGACCAAGAATCATCCCTTTGAACTGATCATTGGTGATGCATCATCTAAAGTGCAAACAAGAAAAGCTACTCAAGATGAATATCTGTATAGTAGTTTTCTATCTCAGGAGGAACCTAAGAAAGTGGAAGAAGCTTTATTGGATCCAGATTGGATATTAGCTATGCAGGAAGAGCTGAACCAATTTGAGAGAAACAAAGTTTGGAAGCTGGTACCCAAACCAAGAACAAGAGTCCTATTGACACAAAATGGGTATTCAGAAACAAGATGGATGAAATGGCATATGCTCCTGTTGCAAGACTTGAAGCCATCAGAATTTTTCTAGCCTATGCAGCCCATGCCAATTTCAAAGTCTATCAATTGGATGTCAAGAGTGCATTTCTAAATGGGGAATTGGAGGAAGAAGTTTATGTAAGCCAACCTCCAGGTTTTGAAGATCAAAATTTTCCAGACCATGTGTATTATCTGTTGAAAGCACTCTATGGACTAAAGCAAGCACCTAGAGCCTGGTATGAGACTTTGTCAAAATTCCTTCTAGATAATCATTTCACAAGAGGTACTGTTGACAAAACTCTCTTCTTTAGAAATGTTAATGGCTCTAAGATACTTGTACAAATTTATGTAGATGATATTATATTTGGATCTACAGATGATAAGCTTTGTAAAAAGTTTGCTAAATTAATGCAAAGTAAATATGAAATGAACATGATGGGAGAGCTAACTTACTTTCTTGGGTTACAAGTTAAACAAGTTAGTGATGAAATTTTCATTAGTCAAACTAAATATATTTATGATCTTTTAAAGAAGTTTGACTTAATAGAATGTTCATCTGCAAAAACTCCCATGGCCACTGCCACCAAACTTGAATTAAATAAGACTGAAAGGTCTGTGGATATTACAAGTTATAGAGGCATGGTTGGTTCACTTTTATATTTAACTGCCAGTAGACCAGATATAATGTTTTCTACATGTCTCTGTGCTAGATTTCAAGCTGACCCTAAAGAATCTCACTTAGTAGCTATTAAAAGAATTTTCAGATATCTCAAGGGGACTCCAAATCTAGGAATTTGGTACCCTAGAGAGTCTGGTTTTGATCTAATTGGCTACTCAGATGCAGACTATGCAGGTTGCAAAATAGACAGGAAAAGTACAACAGGCTCCTGCCAATTCCTGGGAAACAAGCTTGTATCATGGTTTAGCAAAAAGCAAAATTCAGTCTCTACTTCTACAGCTGAGGCTGAATACATTGCTGCTGGAAGTTGCTGCTCTCAAGTGTTATGGATGAGGAATCAACTCCTGGATTATGGACTACATGTTGATAGAATTCCTATTTTTTGTGACAACACAAGTGCCATAGCCATAACAGAGAATCCTGTGCAGCACTCAAGGACCAAGCACATTGATATCAAGTACCACTTCATTAGGGAACATGTGATGAAAGGTACAGTGGAACTTCATTTTGTTCCAAGTGAACAACAAATTGCAGACATATTTACCAAGCCACTTGATGAATCAACATTCACAAGATTGGTAAGTGAGCTAGGTATGCTTAATTACTCTTAAAATTCATGTCCTTATTGCAATTTGAATTGAAGCCTGAAATGTATTAGCTGCAAGAACAAATTTGATTTTTAACACAGATTATTCCATCAACGGATATTCCCTATCCGTTGAAAGTCAAAATTGTTATGTCAACGGATGTTTATTATCCGTTGAAAGTCATACACATTTCTGAATTTTTATTCGTCAACGAATAAAACTGAAGTGCTCTTCAACGGATGACAGTTTACCTTATCCGTTGAAATATCACATCAGTCGATTCAAGTGTTTCACAGCCGTTAATTCTATTGTCTTAACCGTTGATACTCATACATACAGCTGTATGTATTTGTTTTAAAGGTAGTTTTTAGAATACTTACAGTTTATTCTTAAACGGCTGAAATTCACTAACACATATTTATTGTTTAATCTCTTATTTATGCTTTTTAATTTGAGAAAGTATATAAGCCCTTCTGATTTTTCATTTTTACTTTACGCTTTCTTGAAATTTCAAAGCTTTTACCATTTTCTCTCTGCAAAACCTTCAAGTTATTCTCTGCAATTTCTACTCACAACAATGGCACCAGTAGTAAAGATTATGTCTCAATCTGGGTTCATCTATGAGAAGAACAATTTCATAGCTTTGGTAGAAAAGAATGAAGCCCACTCAGATTATCACAAAATGATGGACTTCATCAAAAACTGTAAACTTAGATATGCAATGCTGGAAGCCCCAACGATTTACTGTGAAGTAGTTGAGGAGATTTGGACAACTGCTGAGTTCAACTCCATAGATATGACTATCTCCTTCACTCTCAAAGGTAAAAATCACTGTGTTAACTGTGATGACTTACTAGCAAGTTTTAAATTACCTGAGAACAATGCCATGACACCACACACTGATAATGATGTATCCAGCATGTTAGATTCCATAGGT
>NW_027418882.1:0-82390 GCF_009905375.1 Apium graveolens | reverse complement strand
TAAGCTGTGATTGAAATGAGGTAGAAAATTATTTGGAGGTGGTTAAAATGACATTGACTGTAAGGAAATTGTACTATCAGGAAAGGCCAAAGAGGTGGCCGACACTTTAAAGGTAAGAGGATAATTATAGGCACTTGTGCCAAAGGAATACAGTGATGATGGTTAAAACTGTGAGGGTTGTATTATGGTTTGGAAGATTGACATTCCTTCTGATGACTGTGCAATACCCAACCGTAATAGTAGTTAGTAAAGGTTTAATTCGTGTAATCGCCATGAGCGGGCTATCTATCTCAGAAGATACTATCTTGAGATAAGCCAGGACCATAGTTCAAAAAGGACTAAACAAACCTTTGAGTTAAGTCTTCTATTGAAGGCATATGATTAAGAATGGTATTAACCTGCTATCGTTGCTTTGAGCGAAACTCTTCTGCAAATTTTATCTGCTTCATGTCATGTATGTATGTCAGAATCAGGAGTGTACTCCATGATACATGAATGGTGATTATGTTACCTCCTTAGAAGGATTTGATACGACATGTATGGACTCGTATGGTTAGCTATTAAGATTTCATGGAAGTGAATGATGACAGTGGGTCAGTGGTGGACCATAGTAAGGCAGCAATAATTCTGCGAGTAGTGAGCTGATTACAACCATGAGAGTTGTATTGGAATGGGTGTTGAGATTGAGTACCACTAATCGGGTCGTGGTAGTGTATAAGTTATCATTGATAGACTAATTAAGTAGAGTATCTACATAGTGAATTATTATTCTTTCTTATCAATAGAGAATCGTATTATTATACGAGGAAGGTTGCGGTGCAAGCATAGAATTCAAGTAACGATGATGTCTAGAATGAGATCCCAGATTCGATTTTCGATGTCGAGGGAGTTTCAAAGGTAATTGTGTATAAGCTCGAGGAAGAGCATGGGTCCATAGAATGATGGACGGGATAACGAAAATATTTAGGCACGTGAAATACGATGCTATAATACTGATGTTGATATAAATACATATGTTTTGTTCTCCTATGACAAACCTCTATAGTTCAGAGGTAGGTTCCAAGCCAGATATTTTGTGGCAGTATATTTTTCATATATACAATTCTCTTCCATTCGTTCTTTCTCTTCTTTTCATTTCATGTAAGCTGAGAAGAACAACCCTTCCAGAAGGGGAGGTATTGCCGAATGACTATCTATCTGTGTGATAGAAGCCTAGTAGGATACCATCTATTGTTTAATTGCTTGTCAAGTACTAAAGGCTGGCCACCTTCTGTACAAACTATGCGATATAACAAGTGTTCATGATCATAGTGATCTCTCAACAAATTTCTTTACTTCTATTTGATTGATCAAATTTTGGAAAATAGAAACAACTTAAAAAGGAGTAATAAAATTGTGATAGTATTCGGGATGGGAACACATTCGTGATACTAAGGTTGACGTGGTTATTAAAAGGTTAAAGAACGCTAACGAGCAAAAGTATAACCAGTATAATATTAGAAATGGAAGGTGATAGCGATTACGAACTGGAAAAGAATGGGTATTGAGAAGCAAAAGCTATAATGATTAGAAGCTATGATGAGAGTCTGTGTAATAGACTTGAAAGAATTTGGAATGATCACTTAACGCGGATTAAGCTATCTTACGACAATAGATCATATGTCATTATCGAGATGTCGCCTTATGAGATCCTTGAGGGAAGACAATGTCAATCTCCCTTATGTTAGGATGAAGTTGTAGAGCGCAAGATGCTCAGACCAGTAGTGGTCCAAAGGACCAAGGATATAATAGATCTAATAAGAGGATGGCTGGTAGTAGCCCAAGATGGACATGATAAGTATGTTGATTTGACACGAAAGGATAAAGAGTATGAAATAGGGGACCTAGTAATGTTATAGGTATCCCTTGGAAAGGATTGATGAGATTCGGAAAGAAAGGAAAGCTAAGTCTACAATTTGTTGGACCCTTGGATATATTAAGACGTTTGGGAAGTTAGCATATGAGCTAGCCCTAACCCCGAACATGTAGCAGGTCGTAACGTGTTCCACGTATTAATGTTAAGGAAGTGTAATTCAGATGCCAGACAAATAGGGGCATATGAGCGCATAGACATGCAACCAGACGTAACCTATATGGAGCAACCAGGAAGGGTTATAGAGTGAAAAGGAACGAGTGCTTAGGAGAAGGGTTATCAAACTAGTAAGAGTTTGATGGTAGAACCACAATGTGGGAAAATTGACTTGAGAGTTAGAAAGTGCAATACTAAGAAAGTATCCCTATTCATTTTCTATCTGATTCCGGGACGGAATCCTTTTAAGGAGGGGAGACTGTAATAACCCCAATTTTTGGGAAATTTTTGAAACCCTTATGAATAGTGTTTTTGCTGAATGAGAAAACTTTTCATGCCACACTATGTAGGGGTTCTGATATGGATATTCTGACATTTTATTAGTACTTTATATGGGATATAAGTGTATGTAAAGATCGTCAGAATCCAAATCCGAACACTTTGATTTTTCCCGGAAATACACTAGATACGGAAAGATTTGAGAAAAAGGTAACAGGATAAAAAGGATTTAAATAAAAGGATTATAGGAGAGGATCATAAAAGGAATATAATATATTGAGAAAGGTTAAGGGAACCTAAGTAATAAGATCCCGGGTATGATCCCTCAAACGATAAACGAAAACGAAAGTTAAGCGAACCGTATAACAGATCAGCGGTCATTAGGCAAACGATTAGGAAGTTAATCAAAGGGATTAGTGGGAATGATGTCATCCAACCAATAGAAAGAGGACAAGGAAGGGAGGATGACATCATGAGGATGACATAGGCATGACAAGAAAGGAAGGAGATGTGGTGACTTTTTAACCACACAAATTCAAGGGCAACAAGGTAATTGACTAAATCAAACAAAACAAAAACCTAGCAACCAAGCAAAACAAATCACAAAACACCAAATCCTCCATTTCTTCATGAAGCTCTCGGCTTCTTTCTTAAGAAATGGGAAGTCCAAGCTCCTCCACTTACTATTTAGCAAGGTAATTATCTAAGCTTCCCCATGGATAGTTACATACTTCCTATAAGTTTAAGCTTCTAATTCCAAACCAATCTTTTTCTATAAATCATGAAAGAAGATGGTGAATAGTGTTTTCAAGAACTAAAATTTGTGTTCTTGAAGTTTTGCTTAGATTAAGCTTGGATAAGGGCTTTAAAGGTGATTCCAAGCCATTCTCTTGATTCTCCACTCTCCAAGGAAGGTATAAACTACAAACCCTAGCTTTAGTTTTGAGTAATTAGGATTGAATGTGTTTGATATAGCATATGTGAAGCATGATGCTTGATTGGTTGAGGTTTGGTTGAGTTTGTAGAGATTAGTTGGTTTTGTTGCATTGTTGGAGTTGTAAATCTTGGTAATTAGTTAAAGAACCTAAGTAAAGCCTTTAGTTCATGTGAGGAATAAGTATAAATGGTTAATGTGGATTTGTTGGGGCTGTTATGATGTGGTTTGGAGGGATATTGGTTGTATGATTGATTTGGGGTTGATTTCTGGTTGGTATTGAATGGTTTAAAATTTGGGAAATCGCGTAAACATAGTCGTCGTAACGTCCGATTTCCTGTAGACTGTTTTTGTGCATAACATTAGGACCCGAGAACCCCCTGCTAGATTATGACCACTGCCATGTTTAGATAGCTCATGTTACGAGCTTCGTTTTGATATGTAGTTCGTTCGATTCCGATGCACGGTTTAGGAGAAACGACCGTTTCAAGTAACGGCGTTTCGCGAACGAAACTTTTCCCCTCGCCTTACTTTGAAACATAGGTTAAAGACCAAAAAGGGTTAATTAATGTATGAAACAATTATGGTAAGAGTGTTAGGCAGTTGGTAAGACACTCGCGAAGGAATCGCCTTAAAACTCGTAAAGGTTAAATTATTAAAAATGGTGGAACCGAGGGTACTCGAGTGACTTAAGAGAATCAGTAAGCGCAAAACGAGCGTTAGAGTCTGAGTTGGTTAGAGTATAGATTTACAAGTGACTTTGGTTTAATTCTAACTTACTTGTTGTTTATAGGTTACCAGACTCGTCCCGAGCCATTCGTAACCCCCAGTCGCGCAGGCAAGTTTTCTACCCGATATACTGTTGTTGTGATGTAAATATATGTATATGCATTATCTTGTGATAGTGCATGATTGTTATTAGCAAATTTTGCGATATATTGGAGCATGCTGATATGGTATATACGCATGTCTGTCTCGTAATCTGGTTATCTATCTGTTGATTTCAATGCTTATAGTTGCATAATACCTATGCTAGAAATAAGCAAGTAGTTGCGTATACCCTTAGTATAGGGGATAAAAGGTGAACATATTTCTAAACCGGGAGTCGATGTTCCCGAGTATATTATATATATATATATATATTTATATATATATGGATATAGTTTTTAAAACTATGGATCGAATAAGGTTTATTCGATACCTTTATTTTATTATTTGAATATTATTTGAATATTCATTCGAGGGCTTATGACTCAGTTTATATTATTAATTAATATTACTTGGATATTCATTTGAGGATGTATGACTCCTTTATTTTATGAATATTATTTATAGTATTCATTCGAGGTATTATGACTCCGCTTATTACTTAATAATATTCTTTATTGTATTAAAGAATAAGGTGTCGATAATCAAACTTATTTTTGATTATTCAAATAAAGATATTACTTTCGTATAAGTATATCTTTGATTATTTGCTATTCATTTCAAGTATAAGTTTTAATACTTCTACTTCAATTATTTTTATAAAGATTATTCTTTATGGGAATATTATTTAAATAATAATATTCAGACCTTTTCTAAATATTCTGGGGACTGATTTACTTCATTAAATCAGCTTCACTCCAAACATTCTTAAAAATGTTTTGCGAGTCTTTAAAATGATTTTTAAAAGTTAGAGCGGATCCCAAAACTCATTTTTTTATATATTTAAGATTCTCCTTTCGAAGGGGATTTAAATACTCGCTCAAAACCTGAGGGATCCGGCTCTGTGGTGTGTTTTATATTCGCAACAAGGTTGCTGTTTTGTTAAATGAATTGATTACTTACCCAACACTCGGGAAGTAAAATTCTTGGAATAAGTTAATCCATTAACAGGCATCGCCTGGGAAATATCGGTGAGTTCTCCTTTCCAAATAGATACGACCTCTTGGTGGAGCCGTATCAACAAGTTTCTACTTGGGGAAAGTGGGGACGAGCTTTACGTTTCAGGGTCATGGATTTCATCTGAACTAGGAGTGGCGTAAGTGGCCGAGTAGCGCCGGCCCAGCCTTATTATATTGGCCCAAATGGCCTGGAAGTTCCGCTAAGGCGGTCCATTCCTTAGGAGTTCAGTGTTCGGTTGACAAGTAAATCCGACAGGTTCTCCTCTACATGTAGAAAATGGTGGGGTTGTACTACTACGACTGATCATCGTAAGTGGTCTTCCTGGCGCGGCAAACTCCCGTAATGAGTTCATCCTCCAATTGGATAATTTCTGCAACACTACCCAGAGCACTTCGATAGAAAGGCTACGGTTGGGCGATTGTTGAGTGTTGGCAGGGTCAAGTTTTCAAAATGATGTTTACATCAAATGAAGTATCTCATAACTTCATTTTATTTTGATGATATTTTAAAGGTTGAATCTATTCAAGTATTATCTTGTAGTCTCATCTATGTGATGAACTTTTGAACTAATTATAACTTGAACGGTGGTAGTTCAAGTAGTATTTGGAAAAGATATAAGTATATTGGAGTATTTTGTAACTTCATCTTTTAAACTTATATCTAGTAAATGATTATCTTATGCATGATAAAGATTTTCAGAATAATGTTGAGACAAGGTTAGATATATGAGATCACCTTGCAATGATATTTTTATACAGTTATACACTGGAACTCTGTGTGTATTATGCATGGAAGAGGACTTCCAATATTTTGAAAAGTATATATGAATATATATATACACTGAATATTTTGCGACTTCATCGCATTAAGATATCAACTTGGTTCATTTCTTTTGACCAAGACTTTCATGAGTACTATGAGAAGACTCATATATTGTTAATCATTATACATATTATTTTGGTGGGCTTGCTGCTCACCCTTGCTTTCTTCTTTCATCACACAACATCAGATAGACAAGATGAACCGGACCAAGCTCCCGATTTGCAAGAGGTTAGGAGACGTTCCGCAGTTTTCTAGAAGCACTGATGCCGCCATAGCTGAGGTAGGAACTACCAATAGGCTAGGCTTTCAACTTTTGATGTATCAGATTATGTATATTTATGAATTGTAATAATGGCAAAGAAATGTAAATTTATTCAGAAACCTGTTTAAGGTGTATTGGCATATAATTGTGGAATAAAATGACTTGTGATTATTTTTTTGGATATTCATCTCTGAGACTATAACGTGTGGTGTGTGTGTTTATAGTGGGGTCACAGTACAGAGTAGTTGAGTAATTATTAAGATTGGGTGTTATTAAGGAAAATGGAACTCGTGACGACCCGGATCCCCGACCCCGGATCTGGGGGTGTTACACTGATTCTTTGGGATACCACAATCCCAGATCAGCTGTTCCCTTAAGATACTTGAATATTCTTTTTACAGCTGTTAAGTGAGGTTCTCTTGGATCTGCTTGAAATCTTGCACAAAGGCAGGTAGCATACATGATATCAGGTCTACTAGCAGTTAGATAGAGTAGAGAGCCAATCATACCTCTGTAATCAGTAATATCTACTGATTTACCAGTATCCTTGTCCAGTTTTGTTGCAGTGGCCCATGGGAGTGGATGCACTTGAACAATCTTGCATTCCAAATTTCTTCAGCAAGTTTCTGGTGTACTTAGTTTGACAAATAAAAGTGCCTTCTTCATTCTGCTTGACTTGAAGGCCCAGAAAATAGCTAAGTTCCCCCATCATACTCATCTGATACCTTGACTGCATCAGTTTGGCAAACTTTTTGCAAAGTCTGTCATTTGTAGATCCAAAAATGATATCATCAACATAAATCTGGACCAGAAGTAAGTCCTTTCCATGGTTGAGGTGGAACAGTGTTTTGTCTATTGTTCCTCTGTTAAATCCACTTTCCAGAAGAAACTGAGCTAAAGTCTCATACCATGCTCTAGGAGCTTGCTTAAGTCCATAAAGTGCTTTATCTAGCCTGTAGACATAATCTGGATATTTGGAATCTACAAAGCCTGGAGGTTGTTCGACATATACTTCCTCCTCCAATTCTCCATTGAGAAAAACACTTTTCACATCCATTCGAAAGACAGTAAACTTTTTGTGGGCAGCATAAGCCAAAAATATCCTTATGGCTTCTAACCTAGCAACCAGTGCAAATGTTTCATCATAATCAATTCCCTCCTATTGAGAATATCCTTTTGCAACCAGCCTTGCCTTATTCCTAGTAATTATGCCATCACTGTCAGTTTTGTTTCTGAATACCCACTTTGTACCAACAACTGATCTATTCTTTGGTCTTGGCACTAGGGTCCAGACTTTGTTTCTTTCAAATTCATTTAACTCTTCCTGCATTGCTTGCACCCAATCAGCATCTTGAAGAGCTTCTTCCACTTTCTTTGGCTCAGTCTGAGAGAGAAAAGAATTGTAAAGACATTCGTTTGAAGTACCTGTTCTAGTTCTGGCACCTGCATCTGGATTTCCAATTATCAAATCAGGTGTATGTGATTTAGTCCACTTCCTTACAGATGGAAGGTTTTCTCTAGAACTGGATGCTCCCCCATGATCCATGCTGTCTTCATTTTCATTTTCTGATGCTCCCCCTGAAACTATGCTCTCTGAGTTGGATTCTTCAGAATTTAGATTTTCAGAACTATCAGAACTTGGCTTATCAGAACTTGACGAATCAGATTTGGCTTACCAGAACTTGACGAATCAGAACTTGAAGAGCCAGATATATGTTCTGATGCTTCTTGAGATGTGGTAAGATCTTGAGTATGCTCCCCCTGCATAGGTGCATCTTCCTTTGGCGTAGTCACCACAGTTTCAATAACATCAGAGTTTAATCCATCAGAGTTTACAGTATCAGGACTTAGAATGTCGGGATTTTCAGTATCATAATTTCAGTCTTCATTTGCAAATCTCAGCTGATCATGATCAATAAAATCTTCAAGTCCAGTAATCTTCTTGTCATCAAAAGAGACATTGATAGATTCCATGACCACTCTTGTTCTCAGATTATAGACTCTGAAGGCTTTTGTGGAAAGTGGATATCCAACAAAGATTCCTTCATCAGCTTTTAGATCAAATTTGGATAGCTGTTCAGGATGAGTCTTGAGAACAAAACACTTGCATCCAAATAT
Source organism: Apium graveolens (assembly GCF_009905375.1). Taxonomy (NCBI): domain Eukaryota; kingdom Viridiplantae; phylum Streptophyta; class Magnoliopsida; order Apiales; family Apiaceae; genus Apium; species Apium graveolens. The sequence continues at coordinate 74,020 of NW_027418882.1, read as the reverse complement.
ATGAAAATACTTCAGATTTGGCTTCTTTTTCTTCACCATTTAATATGGTGTCTTTCCTTGCTTGTTAATGAGTGTTGCATTTTGAGTAAAACAAGCAGTCTGCACAGCTTCAGCCCAGAAATAGGTTGGAAGCTTTGCTTCTTCAAGCATTGTACGTGCAGCTTCAATGAGAGTTCTATTCTTTCTTTCAACAACTCCATTTTGCTGTGGAGTTCCAGGAGCAGAGAATTCCTGCTTAATTTCATGGTTTTTGCAGAACTCTTCCATTATCAAATTCTTGAACTCAGTGCCATTATCACTCCTTATGGTTTTCACAGAATCTTTGACCAATTTATCCAGTTGTTTGACATGATCAATCAAGATAGATGCAGTTTCACTTTTTGTGTGCAAGAAATACACCCATGTGTATATGGTGAACTCATCCACTATGACCATAGCATATTTCTTCTTTGCAATTGACATGACATTTACTGGACCAAATAGATCAATATGTAGTAGGTGATAAGGCTCAAGAATTGATGATTCAGTCTTGCTCTTGAATGAGGATTTTCTTTGTTTAGCCTTCTGACAAGAATCACAAAGGTCATCAGGAGCAAATACTGACTTTGGCAGTCCTCTCACAAGATCTTTCTTGACTAGTTCATTTATATTGTTGAAATTTAAATGAGAGAGTTTCTTGTGCCAATTCCAGCTTTCATCAATTGATGCTCTACTCATCAGACAGATTGCAGAACCATCAGTACTTGTTGAAAGCTTAGCTTCATAAATGTTACCACGCCTGTATCCTTTCAGAACAACTTTTCCTTTAGATTTACTCACAACTTCACAGTATTCTTCAAATAAATCAACATGATAACCTCTGTCACAGATTTGACTTCTACTCAGCAGATTGTGTTTAAGTCCTGAGACTAGAGCTACTTCTTTAATGATGACATTCCCAAGATTGATATTGCCATATCCCAATGTTTTTCCAATGTTGCCATCTCCATAAGAAATACTTGGGCCAGCTTTCTCCACAAAGTCTGATAGCAGGGCTTTATTTCCAGTCATATGTCCTGAACATCCACTGTCCAGAACTAGGATATTTTTCCATGTTACCCTGCAATCACAAAGACCACTAATGATTAGTTTTAAGGACCCAGACTTGCTTGGATCCTTTGGCCTTATCCAGTTTGTTAACATTTGCAGCGGATTTAACATCAGAGTTTATGTTAACATTTTTCTTATCAGAATTTACACTATCAGACTTTGTATCAGAATTTACACTAGAAGGAACAATGGAAACTTTCTTTAAAGAAGGTTTAATTTGATAATAATCATAGTACAAACTATGATATTCCTTACAAGTATAAATGGAATGCCATAAACTACCACAATGAAAACAAGGATTTTGTGGCTTATATCTAACAGACTGACTCTTAACTCCTGACTTTGAAGGTAAGGAGTTTATGTTCTTATTCTTCCTGCAAAAAGAAGCCAGATGGTTAGAACTTCCACAATTATGACACGTTTTCCTAGGAGCTTCAGGAACAGGCTTATAATCATTGCTTTTATTCACACCTTCCTTTCCATTTCTATTTTTCCTAGGTGATTTTACCTTGTTTGCATTCTTAACATCTTTCAGCTTATGCTTAAGCTGCTTCTTAGTCATTAAGCCTATGTTTACTTCAACTGTCTTTTCCTGTTTTAGTTTGTCAGAAGTTAATCCCTCTTTAACTTCTGATTTCTCATTATCAGACTTTACAGTTACAAACTTAACAGGTTTTAACTTTGGCTTTTGCTTAATAACAGGCTTAATTTCTACAGTTCCTTTATCATTCTTATCCTCTCCATAACCTAAGCCCTCTTTCCAATTTTCACTACATAGCAAATTTTGAGTTGTTCTGCCAGAGTTAGTCCAAGTCCTGATAATCTCTCTTTCCTTTTCTAACTCAGTTTTTAGAGATTCATTCATTTTTAGCACTTCATCCCTAACATAAAAAGCATCATCTCTATCCTTCTGAGTTTGATGGAACATAACTAACTCTTTTTCTAAGAAATCATTTTTTTTCTTAAAAGCAAGATTTTCAGAAGTTAATCTTTCACATGTTAAAGTTTGATCTCTATAACTAACAAACATGGTTTTAAGATATCTTCTCAACTCATTAATATTATCAGTATGAAAAGCATAAGTAGTCTGAGGTACCTTTGTTTCAGTAGCTTCAGAACTGCTCTCAGCACTTTCTTTATCAGCATTTGCCATCAAAGCATAGTTCTCCTCACTTTCAGAGTCTGAGGTGTCTGTCCAGCTTTTCTTCTTTGTGACAAGAGCCTTGCCGTTGTCACCCTTCACTTTCTTGCAATCAGGAGATATGTGGCATTTCTCACCACAGTTATAGCATTTGACATTGGTATAATCTCCTCTATCAGACTTTCCTCCTCTGCCCTCAGATCTTCTGAAATTCTTCTTATCAGAACTTGTGCCTTTCCTGGAAAACTTCTTTCCCATCCTGAACTTCCTGTATGCAATCTTTGTGATCCCTTTCACCATAAAAGCATAAAGCTTCATCATCTCCTCATCAGCATCAGTCTCAGGCAAGCTTTCAGAATCTGAGTCATCATCACTTTCAGAACTTGATGACTCAGTATTCAGACTTTGTGAAAAGAGCTTTACCCTTGTCTTTCCTTGAGGTAGCTGCCTTGGGGGATTCTTCTTCAGCCTTAAGAGCAACTGTCCTTGACTTTCCTCCTTTCCTCTTGCTTCTTTGTTCCATCTCAAGTTCATGAGTCTTGAGCATTCCATAAATTTCATCAAGAGTTGTTTCATCAAGACTGTAGTTGTCTCTTATTGTTGTTGCTTTCAAATCCCAACATTCAGGAAGAGCTAACAGGAATTTAAGGTTTGAATCTTCAAGATCATACTCCTTATTAACCAGTGACAGATCATTCAAGAGTTTGAAAAATCTATCATATAAATCAGTCAATGACTCATTAGCCTTTGAGTTAAAGTGTTCATACTCTTGAGTGAGTATTGTCTTCCTGTTCTTCTTAATTGTATCAGTTCCCTAACACCTTGTTTCCAGAGCATTCCATATCTCCTTTGCAGTCTTGCAGTTGATTACCCTGTTTGACATTATATTATCAATGGCACTATGTAGTAAGTGTCGTACCTTAGCATCCTTAGCAATTGATGCGATATCTTCAGCAGTATAATCACTCTTCTCCTTTGGTACAGTCTTTGCTGCTTCACCTACAACTGCAACAGCGAGCTTGGTTGGTTTGTGAGGTCCTTCCTTGATTCTATCAAGATATTCTGGATCTGTAGCTTCCAGAAACATGGTCATCCTCACCTTCCATATGGCATATTCAGATGGTCTCAGTATGGGAACTCTGATGGTCTCATACCGACTTTGAATTTGTGTCTTGGAGGTTCTTCAGTTTTGGTAGGCTTAGTTGGAGTTTCTGTGTCAGACATGATTGTGTTTGGATCTTAAACTGTATGTGCATTAACAGATAGGCTCTGATACCACTTGTTAGGTCACACACACTGTAGAGGGGGTGAATACAAGTGTAAAGTACAATCAAATCGAACTCTAATAACTCAAGTAACAGAAAACAAACTTTATTGAAACAATAAACTCTGTTACAGTATGGAACTGTTACCTCTCAGTGATGAACAAATATCACGAGAGCTGCTAGGGTTATATGAATAATCTTCTCGAATATGATAACACTTATAGTGTATACCCTATGTCTGTGTTTATATACTACACAGTTACAAGATAATCGCTAATTGATATGGAATATAATTCTGCTTCCTAAAATATATCAATCAGATATCTTTTCTTCCAAGTATTCTATTCTTCATAGAATTCCTTCTTCATGCATATCTCTTCTTATGTTTATCTCGATCTTCTTTCCTTTAATCAGCTACTGTCCTTATCTGAACGTCCTTCAGCACTTAAGTTCTGATATCCATCTTCTGATGATTATCTCCTGATAATATAAGTACTGATATCCTTAAGTCCTGACCTCCAGTAAGTACTGATTTATCCTGTTTTAAGTAAGATCTGAAAACTAAACATAAATCATATTAGCCATGATATTATCAAATATATCTAATAAACTATAAAAAGTAAAGTACCAGGACTTGTAAATAATGCTACTGGTTTTCTGGATCAAATTATGCATTTCCAGATTTCTTGAGTAACTGAAATGAAAGATGTTTGTTCCTCTAGCACTGAACTGATCTTCAAGTAGTCTCATCTTCATTTCCTTGTTTCTTCAAATCTCTACCAGATAACACTTCTTAGTCTTGAAGTAATCATCAACAATTTCTTTTGTACAACCATATTTTCTATTGAGAAGCACATATCTCTCCTGTTTCTCTCCCTATGAGAGTCAACTTCTTAAAGGAGATCACCTTTGTTTACCACCTTTCCCGTTCAATAGGATCCGTAAATAAAAACCAATGGTACTCCTCTTTAGGAAAATAACTTTTCCCCTTACGAAGAATAGTGATGAACCAAACTACTTCTTCCGATAACTAGTAAATTACCTTCGTGTTTACCACCTCTCCCGTACAACAGGATTCGTAGTTTCAAACAACAATGATGTGGTGTACATATGCTTTACCTTTTTCCTGCCACTTGCCATTGCCCCCCCTAGTTGAGGAATCCTCCAAACTTTTATGTAACACAACTTCCCCTTGGAATAAGAGAAGAAATGTATCCTGTTGTCTGACTAGAGTTCTCATATTGCACTTTATTAGAAAAGAAATAGAAAGTCATAGTCTGATCAACCATGTCCTTTTAAATACTGCAACAATGGCTTCACCATTGATCATCGTGTTAACCAAATTTCCCGACATCCTTATATCTCCCAACTGTAAGATCACAATTGTTAGGCCCCAACTATTGTTAGGTACCAAACTATTTGATTCTAATCTGTAAATGTTAGGTCCCTAAGAGTTAGGTCCCGATCATAAAAAGATTTGAGTTGAACATTGTTAGTTCCCGAAGTATCGAGTTGGATCCCTAGGAATCATCTTTCGAAAGATTGAATATTACAAACCATGTTTAGGGAAAGAGAATGGGATTTGGTGTTTCTCTTTCTTCCTCACTGTGAGTGTGTGATTCTAGTTTTATGTACCTCATAAGTGTTTCACTCTTCTCTCCACTCAGTGTTTACAATCATTCTTACAAGTGTTTCACTCCTCTCATAGCTCCTAGAATCCAGCTATACATGCAAGGAAAATCACCGTAGCCATCCTTAGGGAGGTCACAGGTGGTGCAATGGGAGTTTGCAAATCCCCATCCTTGTTAGACTCGTCAGATGAATTTGAGTCATAATCTACAATTTACTAGTTTCCCTTTGAGGGTTCCATATTTGAACTCTGGGAAGGTAAACAATGATCCAAAGAATTTAGCATAAAGATCAAAGTTTCCTTCTAATATCTGTGAAAATATTTCCTTGTGACTCATCAGATAAATCTAAATCATTGTCAAGAAGTTACCGATCTGCCCACTATTCGCATATGCATCCAGGATATTTAAGCCTGGGGAGGTAGACAGTAACCATTGACATTTGGCTATTGGATCAGTATCCTCTCCTAACACCTGTAAAGACAATTGGTCCATTAAAGAACCTCGAACAATCGAATTTGACCTTAAAATGGTTGAAACTCTTATTTCCGTCAACTCTTCCTTTGTGTGTGTAACCTCAACTTGTGCATCAAGAACTGTATGTATTTGAGGTGGTGTCACTACATCGGATACCCTGGTCGACAGACGAATTTCAATAGGCGCACCATGTTGAGAGGATGAATCTAGTAACTATTTTTATGCCTTTTCATCCATTACATCTTATTGAGAAGATGTATGGGGGCTAGCAGTTATCTCAGATTGATACTACTCAACTTTGTAGGAGACAGAGCTGCTGGATTGACTTCAGAACCTTTCTTATGTGGTGCATTAAAGCACTTTCTCCCTCACGCTTATTCATACTTCATTTTAGTGGTAAGAGAGTGTTGGTTGGTTCTGTTTCCGTGTTTGTCTTTACAGTGTGGGATTGAAGTTGTGGGTTTTCAACCTCATGGCTATCAAATGAGAGAAGGCCATTGGAGGCTGAACCTGCATTATCAAACATATAGCACAGTAGAAAGAATACACATGAATCTATAATGAATGGAAGTCATGCATTTAATCTTTTGAGAAAAATGATGTACAATAGTAATTTCAAATTGATTTTCAAGAAATAAGCAATCACCACTATAGAAAGAAGTTTGATTTTACTCTTAAAACTGTTCGAGTGCACAAGTAAGTTTTTATGCATAAGAAGATAAATTGTTAGGTCACACACACTGTAGAAGGGGGTTGAATACAGTGTATAGCACAATCAAATCGAATTCAAAGAACACAAGTAACAGAAAACAAACTTTATTAAACTCTGTTACAATGTAGAACTGTCCTCTCTCAGTGATGAACAAATATCACGAGAGCTGCTAGGGTTACAATGAATAATATTCTCGATAATGATAACACATATAGTGTAAACCCTATGTCTGTGTTTATATACTACACAGTTACAAGATAATCGCTAATTGATATGGAATATAATTCTGCTTCCTAAAATATATCAATCAGTTATCTTTTCTTCCAAGTATTCCATTCTTCACAGAATTCCTTCTTCATGCATATCTCTTCTTACGTTTATCTTGATCTTCTTTCCTTTCAATCAGCCGCCTTCCTTATCTGAAAGTTTCCTTTAACTCCTGATATTATCTCCTCATAAATATCTCCTGAACCTTAAGTACTGATAACTTAAGTTCTGACTTCAGTATAAGTGCTGATTTCAGTTATATACTGATTTGTCCTGTTTAAGTAAGATCTGAAAACTAAACACAAATCATATTAGACATGACATTATCAAATATATCTAACAATCTCCCCCAACTTGTAAATTAGCATAATATACAAGTTTAACAGATATTTGATGATGTCAAAAACATTAAGTACAAATGCATGAGAATTTGACTAGATAACTACAACTACAGTCCTTAAAGCTTTACCAACTTTAACTTCTGATAACAACTTCAGTCTGTATACACATCAGAATTTGAGCAGTTGTAGATCTTGACTTGGCTTCACTTTCTGATCTCTTTGATGTCAGGAGTTGTTCTGAGATAGTTCTTTAACAAACATCTCTCAGCATATCTGAGTTCATCAATCATCCTCCTTTTAGCATCTTTGAGTTCTGCAGTATCTTCACCAGTTTGGAAGATAACATATCTGAGATCATTAATTTTTGCTTTTCTCAACTCCTGATCTAGTCTTATGACATAGGCTTTGTCAGACTCTAGATTGAATTCATGTCCCTTAATACCAAGATATGTTCTGATCTTTGCAGTATTAGGCTTCATATCAACAATATCACCCTTGTGATCTCTTTACTTGGGACAGTATATGCTGTCAGACTTTACAGAATAAAGCCTTTTCTGTCTCTGAATTTGAGTCTTCAAATAATTTGCAGCACTTTCTGTTATTCTGTCATTCACTTGAAGTAAGAATAAAACATGTTCTAGTTCCTCAAAATACTTCAGTGGTATAGCATTTTCCCTTATATGATAAACCCTTCCATCTGTCATGAAATATAACAAGATGTGTTCTTTCAAGAAGGTATGGTAGACCATCTGTACAGATTCTAGTTGATTCAATCTTTCAGGAGTTGCTCCAATACCTGGTTCACTTAAGGAAGTTGGATCATTGGTTGTGTTTTGCACTCTTCTTTCATCAGCACTACCCAATCCAGATTTATCTCTTGCTTCCTTTCCAGTAACCACTCTTGCTTCAAAACCATTTGCTGCAGTCTTCAAAGGTTGAGTCTGTTTGGCTTTAGTGAATCCTGGTAGGAGTAACTTTGAGGATTTAACATGAGCAATGTCAGAGGTTTCCTTTGACTTATCTTCTGATATCAAGCCAACTTGAGCTATGTCAGAGGTTGATTGCTTCATTGTTATATCAGAACTAACTATATCTTGACTCTGAACAACTTGAGCCATGTCAGAGGTTGTTTTAGAAATCTTCCTTGAAGTCAGAGTAAGATCAGCATCTTCAACAGAAATTTCTTCATCCATAGGAGGCACATAAACCTTTACAGGTTCACCAACTTTTTCTTTGCCCTTGGACCTTGGATCTATCTGTAATTGTGATTTGGCCTTGGTTGCCATATGATTTGTCCTTTCCTTTATCATAATGCCTTTAGCCGTAGGAAGTTTCTTTTTAACAACAGAAGCTTCAGATTTGGAGTTGACCTTTCTAACTTAAGTCTAGCTTCTTCTTCCATTAGACTCTCAAAGTCCATTCCTGGATTTTCTTTCAGAAATAACTGTCTTGAAATTTCTTTATCAAGTTCCAAAAGTTCATGAGAACTTATCCTTTTCCCAGTATCAAAAGTTATTCTTCTCCCAGTATCAGAACTTGTTGTATGACTTGTAGTTCCAGCTCTACTTGATGAGAGACCTTCACCTTGACCACGACCTCCACCCATTCCAGAGTTTCCCGGGTCATTACCATCATCCTTTTTCTTCAGTGTCTTATCATGTTTGCATTTGGACTTAATTACTTTCTCCCCCTTTTTGGCATCAGCAGGTAAAAGAAGAGAGAGAAGCAATTCCACTGAGGATTGGATCTCATTGAGTTGAGATTGCTGAGAAGCTTGATTTTTCAAAATTTCATCAATGTAAGACTGTTGCTTCTCTTGGGTTTTCTCAATATTGGTAATTTGGTCAAAGGAAGGTTTGAAAAACCTTTTCTTGTCCAGTTTGAAAACTGTATCTTGCTTGCATTAAGGTTTCTTGAATCTTGTCCACCTTGGCCTGAGTTACAGACTGTTGACCTTGTAGGTGCCTTATAGTAAGTGCAGAAACTCTTAGCTGTGTCTTGAAATCTTCATTGACTAACAACTCATCAGCTTTTGCCAAGTGATCAGCAAGAATCTTTTCAGTAGGAACAAAGGTAACTGAGTTCCACTCCTTAGTCCACTCCTGTCCTCTAGGAGTTTCACTCCAAGGTACTAGGTGCTTCCCCTGTAACAAACTTTTTGACTATCTCAGCCTTTAAAGGAGCTTGCAGAGGTGCATGTCCAGAAGGACCAGCTGTATCAGCATCTAAATTTGTAGTAGCATTAACAGTAGAATCAATATTTGCAGCATCAGAACTTACCGAGTCAACAGCTTCAGCATCTTCTGATAAAAGAACAGTATGAGAAGCTATGGAGGCTTCAACATCATCCTCTAAGGGCTGATCTCCAACTAAGTTCTGATCAACATCCATATTCTGATGCTCACCTAAAATCTGATCTTCAGTATCTAGATGCAGAGAAGGTGTTGTAGGCAATTCTGGATTAAAATCAGCATCAGGAATTGGTGTTGTTGGTGGAGTGACTTGAGTTGTTGGAGCTTCTAGATGCAAAACTTGAGGCACTTCCAAGTTATGAATGTTAATTTCATCACTTGGCCCCTGAGTATCAGCATTTACTAGAGATACTGGAGGCATAGGAATGTGAGTAGATTCTGGCTCATGTAGTAGTGAGTGATGACTGGCATGAGGGTCTGAATCAGCACTAGGAGAATTGTGAGCTTCAACAGGGTCTTGTGAGATCAGAGATTCCTGATCTCCTTCCTTAGCTGTTGCTTCCATTCCTTTACCAGAATCTTCAGGCCTTTTTGCCAATGTTTTGAATCGTTTAGCTTTTAAGGTGACTTTAGGAGCTGTATCATCAATATTATGCTTTCTTAGCCTTTTTAGAGGCCTAGAACTCCCAATATCATCATCCTTCTGAGAAGAGACCTTCTCAGCTTCTTGAACAACAGGTTCTGATACAGGAACCTGTTCCTCAGCATCTGATTCATCTCGCAGAATAAATCTCCTTCTCTTATGTTGTGTCTGAGGTACTTTCTTAGTCCTCTTTAGTTTGGATGATGAAGGCTGCACTGTAGGTTCTGATGGTTGAGGTTGAGAAGTTTGTGGTGGTTGAGTAGAGGTGGTAGGTGCCGATGGGTGAGGTTTAGATGGTTGAACATCAGGATATAATGCAGTGTACTTAACCGGATCATAGGTTATTAAGGCTTGTTTGATAGATAAAGGAATTAAGAGGGGTCTTAACACAGCCTTCTTATTATCAGTAGATAATAAGTCAGTAAAAGCTCTTTTAGGTATTCTGAATGATGAAATTAATTCACCATAACCTTGGAGCTTATTATAACAACAGAAACTATAAATAAGCTGACATAATCTAGCAAAATAAATAGTAGATCTATCTTCATTCATTCTGTCCCCAATAAAACCTAAAACAACACTTGCATAGTCAAAATCAGTTCGATTTATAAGAGCATACCCGATTTGTTGGCTGAATATGGGAATTGCATCAAAATTGGAACATTTGTTTACAAAAGCTTTAGTTATGCAATCAAAGAAGAAACTCCATTCCCTCCTTATGAAAGATCTCTTCAACTGGCCCAGCTTTGCCAATGTCCTTTCATATCCCAGACTGGCCATCATGTTTTGAAGATCTGGCTTGTCAACAGTAGAATAAACACAGTTCTCAAGTAGCTACAGTGCTTGGTGAACCGTAGACAATGTCACAACATACTCATCCTAAAAATAATACTTGGGGACCCTTGAGCACCACCATCATCATACACACCGCTTCTCCAGAACTCCAGTACTTGAGTACCAGAAACTGCTTCGGGTTCAGTCAGAGCGTACCCAATATCAGAACTAGCAAGAAAGTCCTGAATGAAGTGAAGTTTAGAGGGTGCTTCTGACTTGCTAAGAATATCAGAGAAGTTATTAAGAACAAACGTTGCTCCATCGGAAATTATGTCCTTGGGTGCCATGAGAACTCGTGAGAAAGAAGATTGCCTATAAGGTGTTTGAGAAAATGTCTGTATGAAAAATCGTCAGTAGATGAGAGAGAATAAAAGTAAAAAGAGAGAGATAAAATATGAAAGTAAAGAAAAGATATTACAATCTTTTCTCTCTTTTACTTATACACGATAGAAAAAGTAACCGTTGAGACACCTGTCAGACATGCAACAATAAAAGATATTTAATGGGCACGGGTATTCAGTAATCATTACTTATCACATGCAGTTTTTCTAGGAAAAAACCGTTCCACTTACCAAGTAATCCCATTAATCAAGGTAGTTCAGTTTTATTTTAAAATTTTAAAACTGTCCCCACTTAAAATTATTACTGCTTTACCAATATTCAGTAAAATTATAACCAAAGAGAGAATGACCATTAATAAACCAAGTAAATAAATACTGACACGTCAAAATCAGAACTTGATTTGTATCAGAGCTAAAAAGGTCATCAGAATATGGTTAGTATCAGGATTTAACATGTTATCAGAATATCAAATGGCTCAGAGACAAAATCTTGCATAAATATAAAATTTCATTAATATATTGAGCAAATACATTTCATGAAATTTAAATTACATGCTTAAAAGTACAAGATTGTCCTAAGCTACAAATCCTAACATCAACAGCTTTTGTCCTAAGCTAAGAAGCCAGACAAAGCTGACGGTGAAGAGAAACTGGGAGAAGAAATTATTTCTTCTTCTTACTCTCAACAAAAAGAACAGCAAGACGAATAATACGCTCCTACTGTCGGAGAGCTTCCAGCCGTTCCTCTTCCATTCGCTCAAGATGGCGGTGGTAGTCCATGTAGAAGAACAAGAGGTCTGTGAGGACCTCTTGGGGAACCGAGTCCCAGACATCATCAGGAATGGTAGTGACATGCCATTCTTGCTGCCATTCTGTACACCTCAAATTTATAGTGAAAGTGTCATAGTTCAAAACTAAGTTAAAGTGAACCATGGTTGTGATGAGTGAAAAAGAAATGAGTTTGAGAGTTTGAGAGAAAATGAGAGATGTGTTGGCTGGAATGAGGTGTTGGTTTATATAGCCAATAGAATGCCAAAAGACGTAAGGAAAATTGAATTGTTATAGGTAGAAATAATTTTACCTCCTCTCCCTAGACTGATGAGAATAAAAACAGCCATTGGAAGTTTAAAACATGATTTAATGCGCACATGAAACAAGTAAAAATTACTGTGCATAGACATGTACCACTAACCCAAATTATATTGACTGTTAATATCTCACCCAAACATATTCTGATTTTAAATAAGACTGTTTCAGATTTTAAACACAAATAAGTCAAGTAAAGAATTAGAGTTTAATATCAGAACTTAGACTTATATCAGAAACATCAGAACATGATTTCTTAACTTGAAAAGTGAATGCCTATTTCTGTAATTCTTCACACAAATTCTAATTTCGTTTCTTCAGAACTTAATCATCAGAACTTCCATCATAACTTGTCCTCATGATTTATGTAACTGACACTTAAACGTTCATCTAAAATAACATTTATCACCACAGTAATTTTCATCATTCATATAAAGTGTATGTGTGTGCAGTAAGCTAAATATCAGATAAAGATCAAAGTCTGATTCACTTTAGTACATCTTAGAAATAATGCATAACTAAGAACTTTGCTCAAAATCTGTCATGATTCCGAAGTCAACTTTAGAATGAGTTCATGCATGAGTCCACCTCAACTATTTTGTGCTTATTTTATGCATCTTTTGAAATTCCATTTTACAGTGGCTTCTCAGTGTAAGTGAGTCACAACTGCTTATCAGAATTTATGCTATTATCAGAGTATTTTTGCAGTAATCATAGAGTATGAAAAGTCACCAAGAAAAATATTCATTTTTGCTTTTCTGATGCATATTACTTAATACCAGCAATGCACTTGGGTCTTCCCTTCCATAGTTTTTACTCTAGATCTCAAAGGAGTACCTGATTTTTATTTCTTTTTCTTTTCCTTTTCTTTTGATAAGTGAGGCTTATCAACACTTAGTACATTCACCAAATTTACTAACATCAGAACTTAACAGATGAGAAGTATTATTCTAGTTTTTGACTTAGTAATAAGATAAACAAAGTAAACTTAACCAAGCTCAATATCAGAATTTGCTTGTGTCAACAGATTTCCACATAAACAATTACTTCAGACATGGGATTTGTTAGTATATTAAAGACTACTAGGTCAGCATCTAGCATATTTATCCTCACTGGATTGAATAATCACATAAACATTCATATCACTATCAGAGTTTAGAAATTCACATCAGACAACATTCAGTACTTAAGCAATTTTCAATTAAGCACAAAATACACAAAGATGGTAATATCTGTAAATACTGATTATAAAGTCTGATGCATCAGAACAAAAACTAAGCAGATTTAGGGAAAGAACTTGAAACCATTCCAAGTTCATTTACCAATCTTGTAAGAGTAGCTTCACACAGTGGTTTTGTGAAGATATCTTCTAGTTGTTGATCTGTTGGAACAAAGTACAATTCCACTGTACCTTCATCCACATGTTCCCTTATGAAGTGGTACCTTATGCTGATGTGCTTTGTCATTGAGTATTGAACTGGATTAGCTGTCATAGCAATAGCACTTTGATTATCACAGTAAATAGGGATTTTAAAATATGTTAACCCATAATCCAGTAACTGATTCTTCATCCAAAGAATCTGTGCACAACAGCTTCCTGCAGCAATGTACTCTGCTTCTGCAGTTGATGTGGAAATTGACTTTTGTTTCTTGCTAAACCAAGAAACCAATCTGCCTCCAAGAAATTGGCAGCTTCCACTTATGCTTTTCCTGTCAATTTTGCAACCTGCAAAATCTGCATCTGAGTAACCTATTAGCTTAAAGTCTGATTCTCTAGGATACCACAATCCCAGATCAGCTGTTCCCTTAAGATACTTGAAAATTCTTTTCACAACTGTTAAGTGAGGTTCTCTTGGATCTGCTTGAAATCTTGCACAAAGACAGGTAGCATACATGATATCAGGTCTACTAGCAGTTAGATAGAGTAGAGAGCCAATCATACCTCTGTAATCAGTAATATCTACTGATATACTAGTATCCTTATCCAATTTTGTTGCAGTGGCCATGGGAGTGGATGCACTTGAACAGTCTTGCATTCCAAATTTCTTCAGCAAATTTCTGGTGTACTTGGTTTGATAAATAAAAGTGCCTTCTTCATTCTGCTTGACTTGAAGGCCCAGAAAATAGCTTAGTTCCCCCATCATACTCATTTGATATCTTGACTGCATCAGTTTGGCAAACTTCTTGCAAAGTATGTCATTTGTAGAACCAAAAATGATATCATCAACATATATCTGCACCAAAAGTAAGTCCTTTCCATGGTTGAGGTAGAACAAAGTTTTATTAATAGCTCCTCTGTTAAATCCACTTTCCAGAAGAAACTGAGCTAAAGTCTCATACCTTGCTCTTGGAGCTTGCTTAAGGCCATAAAGTGCTTTATCAAGCCTATAGACATGATTTGGAAATTTGGAATCTACAAAGCCTGGAGGTTGTTCAACATATACTTCCTCTTCCAATTCTCCATTGAGAAAGCACTTTTCACATCCATTTGAAAGATGGTAAACTTTTTGTGAGCAGCATAAGCCAAAAATATCCTTATGGCTTCCAATCTAGCAACTGGTGCAAATGTTTCATCATAATCAATTCCCTCCTGTTGAGAATATCCTTTTGCAACCAACTTGCTTTATTCCTTGTAATTATGCCATCACTATCAGTTTTGTTTCTGAACACCCACTTTGTACCAACAACAGATCTGTTCTTTGGTCTTGGCAATAGGGTCCAGACTTTGTTTCTTTCAAATTCATTTAACTCTTCCTGTATTGCTTACACCCAATCAGCATCTTGAAGAGCTTCTTCCACTTTCTTTGGTTTAGTTTGAGAAAGAAAAGAATTATAGAGACATTCACTTGATTAGTTGTTCTAGTTCCGACACCTGCATCAGGATTTCCATTAATTAAGTCAGGTGTATGTGATTTAGTCCACTTCCTTGCAGATGGAAGGTTTCTCCTAGAACTGGATGCTCCCCCATGATCCATGCTATCTTCATCAACATTTTCTGATGCTCCCCCTGAAACTATGCTCTCTGAGTTGTATCTTCAGTATGCTTCCCCTGCACAGGTGCATCTTCCTTTGGCGTAGTCACCACAGTTTCAATAACATCAGAGTTTAATCCATCAGAGTTTGCAGTATCACGATTTAGACTGTCAGGATTTTCAGTATCAGAATTTTTAGTCTTCATTTTCAAATCTCAGATGATCATGATCATTGAAATCTTCAAGTCCAGTAATCTTCTTATCATCAAATGAGACATTGATAGATTCCATGACAACCCTTGTTCTTAAATTGTAGACTCTGAAGGCTTTTGTAGAAAGTGGATATCCAACAAAAATTCCTTCATCAACTTTTAAATCAAATTTGGATAGCTGTTCAGGGTGGGTCTTAAGAATAAAACACTTGCATCCAAATACATGAAAATACTTCAGATTTGGCTTCTTTTTCTTCCCCATTTCATATGATGTCTTTCCATGCTTGTTAATGAGTGTTGCATTCTGAGTAAAACAAGCAGTCTGCACAGCTTGAGCCCAAAAATAGGTTGGTAGCTTTGCTTCATCAAGCATAGTTCGTGCAGCTTCAATAAGAGTTCTATTCTTTCTTTCAACAACTCCATTTTGCTGTGGAGTTCCAGGAGGAGAAAATTCCTGCTTGATTCCATGGTCTTTGCAGAACTCTTCCATGATCAAATTCTTGAACTCAGTGCCATTATCACTTCTTATGATCTTCAAAGAATATTTGACCAATTTATCCAGTTGCTTGACATGATCAATCAAGATAGATGCAGTTTCACTTTTTGTGTGCAAGAAATACACCCATGTGTATCTGGTAAACTCATCCACTATGACCATATCATATTTCTTCTTTGCAATAGACATGACATTCACTGGACCAAATAGATCTACATGTAGTAGGTGATAAGGCTAAAGAATTGATGATTCAGTCTTGCTCTTGAATGAAGATTTTATTCACACCTTCCTTTCCATTCCTATTTTTCCTAGGTGACTTTACCTTGTTTACATTCTTAACATCTTTCAGCTTATGCTTAAGCTGCTTCTTTGTCATTAAGCCTACGTTAACTTCAGTTGTCTTTTCCTGTTTTAGCTTGTCAGAAATAATTGTAGCATTTGACATTTATATAATCTCCTCTGTCAGACTTCCATCCTTTGCTTTCATATTTTATGAAATTCTTCTTATCAGAACTTGCACCTTTCCTGGAAAACTTCTTTCCCTTCCTGAACTTTCTGTATGCAATCCATGTGATTCCTTTCACCATAAGAGCACACAGCTTCATCATCTCTTCATCAGCATCCATCTCAGGCAAGCTTTCAGTTTCTGAGTCATCATCACTTTAAGAACTTGATGACTCAGTATCAGACATCATCAGTTTCTGAGTCATCATCACTGTCAGAACTTGATTTCTTTATTGTTGAACAAAGTAAATCAAATCTTGTAGTTAAATTTGTTAATGTAGAAATTAAACAAGCAATAGTAAAGAACACAAATCTTTCAAAACTTACTTAATTTTATATTAAAATTAAGAATATTTTGCTACAAAATTTCTAGGCTCTTTGTTGATAAAGAGCTTAGCTTCTTCTTGAGAGTGTTACAAGAATTTTCTATCTAAATTGTTACTTCTAACAAATGACCAGTGTTAACTTTATAATTCAGTTAACTGCTGGTTTACACATTATACAATAAGACTTGCTATTAACCTTTAGTAAACTGTCACTTGTCATTTCCATTTTAGGAAAAGTAAATCTTCTATTTCTGGCTTAACATATCTTAGCACCCTGTGTTTACTTTGATCTTCCTTTGTCAGTTAATCTTCACCATTGATCTTGCACATCCTTCAAGCTGCTTTTTGTAGACTTGTCAATCCAGCTGGTTGGATTGTTTGTTGATTGTAGATCTTGGATATGTAACTGGTCTGAAATTTGTACTTTGAGCATTTACCTCGAGGTCTCCAGTTAGGCATATAGAGATCTTGATATCTCAATAAGTATATTGACTTATCGAGATCTCTAATACTTCATAGTGAATTTTACTTGTAGAGGTCTCTGAGTTCTCTGTAAGAGACTTTGGCTTGTCGAGGTCTCTCAGCTTCATGTCTTCACTTTGACTTGTCGATAACTTAGAGTTCTCTAGTGAATTTTGACTTATCGATATCTCTGAGTTCTCTAGTGGAATTTGACTTATCAATAACTCAGAGTTCTCTAATGAATGTTGACATGTTGATAACTCTGAGTTCTCTAGTGAAGAAATGACTTGTCGATATCTCCAAATTTCATGTCTTCAATTGGCTTGTCGATATCTCTCTGAGTTCTCTAGTAGCTTTCCTGACTTCTCGATAAGTCATTTGGAGTTCTCGAGTGACTTCTCTATAAAACTAAAACTGTGACTTGTAGAGATCTTGACTTAGAGTATTTTTATCCAAACAGATTTATTCAACTCCAAGCTTCTTCAAAATTCTTTCGAGGCATGATCTTCTTCCAGATAGAATCCTTAGGCTTGATACTGTTTAAAAAAAGACTCTAGTCTGCTCTTTTACATTTTTACAGACTTTAAAATGTTACAAGTACAAATGCAAACTAAGATAACAATATAACTTACTTTGGGTTGTCAATTTGACTTAGTCTTGTTGAGGTACAGGCATGTCTTGCACAACAATACCCCCAATTTGTGAGAAGATTGCTTAACAAAAATTCATGTCTGTTAACAAGACTAACCCCAAGCTAAAATGGAAATTAAAGTAATTACATGAAAATTGACACAATTATAACTTTTATACTATAGAAGAGTTACAAGATTTAAGTAGTTACAAGGGTCATGTAAAGACTTTTTTTGCTTTTGTTTCTTCTCTAAGAATATCCCTTAACTGAACAAGAATTTCAAGTTCTTCTACAATAGGGGTACCACTCAGAGCTTAACTAGTTTGAACCTGGCATCCCTTCGATAACCACTATTTAGTAAATCAATTCTAAACCTTGAGAATTGGCCAGCTTTGATGTTAAGAAACTTCCCATCTTTAGATATTTTGCTCCTTCCTTTTGCTTTCAGTTCTTCTGACCTTTTTATGAACATTTCAAGTTCTTCATCATACTTTCTCTTTCTTTCCTCATATTTAGCTTCATTCCTTTTTCTTCTTTCTTCTCTCTCAATCAACCATTCATCCAGAATT
Source organism: Apium graveolens (assembly GCF_009905375.1). NCBI lineage: Eukaryota > Viridiplantae > Streptophyta > Magnoliopsida > Apiales > Apiaceae > Apium > Apium graveolens. The sequence goes on along the minus strand of NW_027418882.1, from coordinate 55,832 downwards.
GATCTCCATGCTCTAGTAGCAGAATCCTTATCTTTTAGCAGACTTATCACTCTTTTGATTTCTGTGGGAGAGAGTAAATCCATTAAAGTGCAACCAAGAAAGGTGAAAGACCCATCTTCATAGAAAATTCTAACTTCCCTTAGAGATACAACCCAGACTCTAACTATTTCTTCAACAAGTTGTTGAAAATAATCTTCATCTGAGATGAACCAATTCAAAGGTAGAAAGTCAGATTGCTTGAAACAGTTCCAGATGGACCTTTCAGTGACTTCTCCTTTATCTGTAGGCTTGACTTTCTTAGGCTTCCTCCCACCAGATTTGAGATTGACTTTTAGTGAAGGCTTGGCTAAAGGTAGGGTTGTGATTTTCTTGAGACTTGTTTGGCTTGTGGTGATTGGAATTTTTAGGAAGGAGTTAGCTGTTTGTTTGTATAGAAATTTGGGTTTTGAGGTTTGAGATGGTATAATGTCTGAGATAGTTGATTTTGAAGGTTGAACTAAAGGTTGAGCTAGGACTGTTTGGATTTTTAGGGTTTGTTGTGGTTCTGAGCCATCATGTCTTCTTTTACTTCTTCTCTCGTTAGCTCTCTTCTTCTCATCATTTTTCTTGTCATCCTCCTTCTTTTCACCACCCTTGCTGCCAGATGGCTTAATAGATTGACTTGGATTTGAGCCAGAAGGATTTTGACCATCTTTCTTCTGCTCATCATCATCCAAATCATCCTTGTTGATTTGAGTTTTAGGCAAGTTGGCTTCTGCATCATTCAAGTATCTCCTCAATAACATTATCATCTCCATGTCATCAAAGTTCTTGTTCTTCTTAGCTTTTAAGCCAGTTTCCAGAATCATGATAAGCTTCTTGTTGGCCATGACACATTGTTTAGGGATCTGAAAATGTTTGAAGTTTTTGATGTTTGGATAGATGTATGATATACCCTTGCTTGGCTGTAGATATGCTTCAGGAAAAGCAGCCACTTGAGCATTCTTCAATTCAGTTAGTAGAAAGGTATCTTCATGAGTATTAACTTTGAATTTGTTGATCAAAATATCCAACTCAGATGCCCTCCTTGAAACAAGATAATTGAGGGACACCTGCATACATCTGTCTATCCTAGAGTCATTTGCGTTGATCACTATCTTCTTTTGCATGAAGTTGTCTTAATTTACCATGATCACTCTTATGAAGTTTATTTTCTTGTCCAGGGCCTTTTTGTATGTGAAGTGATTATTATTGAGAGAAGCTTTTAGGGCCTTAAGCAATTCATCAAATTCTCTGCTCAGACTAGGTCCTTCAGCAACCCTAATAAGTCTCTCCATGTCAAGATCAACTTCTTGAGTTACATTCTTTTCAGCACCCTGGATTTGTTAAGTTAATCTGGATTTTGCCAGCCTAGCCTCTATCTCCCCATTAGTCTTGTTGGCAGGCATGAGGAGGGGAGTAGGAATTTCATGCCTTACATTTTCTGGAAGTGAAGGAAGAGGAATGTTGAGCTTGCCCATGATGTCTCCCAAAGTAATTGAGTTTTGCATTTGAAGGTGCTTATGAGAGTCCACCAGGGTCTTTATATCTGTCTGTTGGCTTTTGACTAGAGAGGTCAAAGCCTGGACTTGAGTGTTGAGAGAAGCATTGGATGATTGCAATTCTGATGCTTGATTTTGAAGAGACTGAATTTGTAGATTTGTGGAAGTTGAGCTGGTAGATGTTGAGGAGCCAAAAGTTGCTTTCACAGCTTGTTTGATGCCATCTATGAGCAATGCAGAAGGCTCATATCTGGTCTGGTGAAGCTGGTCCAACTTGACCTTTGAGTCATTTGCATTGGTGATTTGTTGTTGGACCACTTCATGAAGAGTAATGAATGACTGTTTCAGACTCTTGACTTCCTTTTCCATAGTGGTCAAATCTAATCTTTTCATTTGATCAGCAAAGTGTTGAAACTTTGAGGTGATCTTGACCAGAGAAGGTATAATTTCATCCATCTTCTCATTTACTAGCTTTCTAATCCTGTCTTCATGACCAGTTATTTTTACTTCTAGAGCTTTACCAAAAAGGTGAAAAGCCTTAAGCTGAGCTTTGTAAACTTCTGTGACTGCATCATAAACATCTTGTGGAGTCAAGGCCTTGTCATTGCTTTCCAGAATAGTGAAATATTCTTCCCTAAACCTAGCAAAGACTTGATCCATTTCCAAAACAAAATCTTCAGATAGCCATGCATCTACATTTCCATCTTGTTTGGCATCATTTAGAATTTTCTCCTTTTGTTTTTCAACTTCTTCATTGTATGTTAGCATGATGGCTTGATAGTCCTGATTACTCATATCTGAAGTAAGTAGATGCTGTGAAATATTTTCTAATCTAGAAATCTGCTCAACAAGAAGATCATCCACAGATTTAGGTTGGGAGTTAGATGCTTGCATCCATTGAGAGAGAAGATGTGTTGTTGAGGTTGATGGTTATGTTGTTGAGTCAGAACCACTTATGACAGAAGCCACAGTTTTACTCACAGATTACTCTGTAGTTATGACAAGATGTTGTTCCACACTAGTTGTGGGAACCTCCAATTGAATTGGAGGGGATTTGATTGGGTTACTGTCATGTGCACCAGTCTCAAACCCTTGTGCTTCTTGAAAAGCACTGCCACATGAATGCAAAAAACTTGCCTCTCCCATAGCAGGGTCATTGGCAATTATACTCTCAGCTTCAATTGTCAAGGCAATTTCGGCTAGGGTTTTGAGGGGAGTTATCCCTTCATGAGGAACCTCCAATTGAATTGGAGAGGATTTAGATAGCTCCCCTCAAGATTACTACCCTCAAACCTTACAGTCAATGAAGACTGATTTGCACATAAAGGTGCATTTGAGACATCCATGGGGTCTTCAGTAAGAACTGATGAATCCCCCATGGTTTTGATGGTGTCATCAAGGTCTACCCCAGCTAGTAGCCTCTCACCATCTGAATGAGGTGTCTGGGTGGTGAGCAAGGTTTTTTGAACCAAGTCACTTGATTTATCTTGTACTTGAGAATTAGATTCAAGTGCAGTTGGAAGAGAAGAAATTTTAGAGATTAAAGAGTGTTGCTCAGATGTGAGTATTGGCAGCTCCCCCTGAATGGATGAGGGATCTTCAAAAGATGTGCCCTCACTGTGTGTGCCATCCTTATTCCTCCTACCATACACTTGAATTGCTTCAGGTGCAGGCTGTGCAGACTCTGTACAAGGTGTATTGGGGTGAATGCTCTTTTCAATAGATATACCATGTTGAGAGGATGCATCTAGAGTCTGTTTAGTCCCCATTTTTATAACTGCACCCTGTTGGGAGGGTATAAAGGTGTCTTGAGTGGTCAGCTCAGATTTCTTACTCTTCTTTGGTCTCTTGACTAGGGGTGACTCAACTTCAATTTGGTCTTCACCACTCTCTTGCAAAACTGTCAAGTTACCCCCTTTTTCTTCTTTTTACTCACCTCATCCTTTTGAGATGATGAGGTGGTTGGTTTCCTAGCTTCTACAGGTTTTGAAGGAACAGGCTTAACATGGGTAGGTTCTTATGGGTGTGCCTGTGTTTGTACTTCCACAGGCTCAGGAACCATTGTTGCACTAGGTTGACTTGCACTAGTTCTCATGTCTGGCATATAATAAGGGTAAGTCTTAAATCTTTCAATCATGAAAGGTATTAACTTAAGACTTAATGAAACCTTATTCTTAGTAAGAAGTGATCCAAATAAAATTTTGGATACTTGCTTACAATTGCCAATTAGTGTCATGTTTACACCTTTTAGCATATGTTGTTAGATATATTTGAGATGTCATGTCTAATATATTTCATGTTTAGTTTTCAGATCTTAACAAACAGGAAGAATCAGTACTTAATGGAAGTCAGAACTTCATATCAGAACTTAATCCGTTAGAACTTAAGTACGGGAGGACTTACAGTTAAGGAAGGAAGCTGATTTAAAGTATAAGATCGAGACTAAAACAAAAGAAGATATGCATGGAAAGAATTAGAAGATTGGAAGACTTGTATAGGATATCTGATTGATATATTTTAGGAGACAAAATTATATTCCATATTAATTAGAAGTTATCTTGTAACTGTGTAGTATATAAACACAGACATAGGTTTACAATATATGTGTTATCATTATCGAGAAGATTATACACTGTAACCTAGCATCTCTTAGTGATATTTGTTCATCACTGAGAGAAAACAGTTCCATTGTAACAGAGTTTATTATATTGAATATATATGTTTACTGTTACTTGTGTTCAAGATCGATTTGATTCTAATAACACTGTATTCAACCCCCTTCTACAATGTTGTGTGACCTAACAATTGGTATCAGAGCTTATTTGTTAACACACATACAGTAAAGATCCAAACAATCATGTTTGAAGAAGCACAAACTCCAACCAAGCCCACCAAAACTGAAGAAACTAAAAACACTCAAATCCACAGTCGATATGAGACTATTAGGGTTCCCATACTGAGACCTTCTGAGTATCCCGTATGGAAAGTGAAGATGGCTATGTTTCTGGAAGCTACAGATCCAGAATACCTTGATAGGATTAATGAAGGACCATATAAGCCAACCAAGCTCTCTGTTGTAGCTGCAGATCAACCAACAAAGACCATACCAAAGGAGAAAGGTGAGTACACAGCTGAAGACATCTCATCTATTTCCAAGGATGCAAGGGTAAGGCATTTGCTGCATAGTGCCATTGATAATGTCATGTCAAACAGGGTAATTAATTGCAAGACTGTAAAGGAGATATGGGATGCTTTGGAGATAAGATGCCAGGGAACTGATGCAATCAAAAAGAACAAGAGGACTATACTCACTCAAGAGTATGAGCACTTTGACTCAAAAGCGGCTCTTCCTGAAAATTGGGATTTGAAGTCTACTTCCATAAGAGACAAGTATGCTCTTGATGAAACTACTCTTGATGAAATTTATGGTATGCTCAAGACTTATGAACTTGAGATGGATCAAAGGAACAAGAGACATGGGAGAAAGTCAAGGATATTTGCTCTTAAGGCTGAGGAGGAATCTCCTAAAGTTGTTATCTCAAAGAAGGGCAAAGAAAAGGCTCTCATCATAAAGTCTGATTCAGAGTCATCATATTCTGATGATGATTATTCAGAAATTGAAAGCTTACCTGAAATGGATGCTGATACAGAGATAATGAAATTGTGTGCTATTATGGTGAAGGGTATCAAAAAGATAGCCTACAGGAAATTCAGAAAGGGAAAGAAGTTTTCCAGGAAATGTGTAAGTGCTGATAAGAAAGGGTTCAGAAAGTCTGAAGGCAAAAGTGCAAAGTCTGACAGAGGAGACAACTCAAATGTCAAATGCTACAATTGTGGTGAAAGAGGCCACATATCTCCTGACTGCAAGAAAGGAAAGAGTGACAAAGGCAAGGCACTTGTCACAAAGAAGAAAAGCTTGACAGACTCTTCAGATTCTAAAGATGAGGTGAATTATGCCTTGATGGCAAATGCTGATGGCAGCCCTGAAACTGCTGAATTGAAGGTACCTCAAATAACTTATGCTTTTCATACTGATGATATTACTGAGTTGATATTATATCTTAAAACCATGTTTATTAGTTACAGAGATCAAACTTTAACATGTGAAAGATTAACTTCTAAAAATCTTGCTTATAAGAAAAGGAATGACTATTTGAAAAAGAGTTAGTTATGTTCCACCAAACTTAGAAAGATAGAGATGATGCTTTTTATGTTAAAGATGAAGTGCTAAAATTGAATGAATCTCTACAAACTGAGTTAGAAAAAGAAAGAGAGATTATCAGGACTTGGACTAACTCTGGCAGAACAACTCAGAATTTATTAAGTAGTGGAAACTGGAAAGAGGGCTTAGGTTATGGAGATGATAAAAGTGAAAAAGGAACTGAACAAATTGAGCCAATTATTGTTAAACAGACTCCTAAGCCAAAGGTGAATCATGTTAAGTTTGTAGCTAAAACTGTAAAGTCTGATTCTGGAAAAAAGAAAGAGTGTGTAGCTGAAGTTAAGGAAAAATCAACTTCTGACAAATTAGAATAGGATAAACCAGCTGAAGTGAATATAGGCTTAATGACGAAGAAGCAGCTTGAGCATAAGCTGAAAGAAATCAGTATTGTCAACAAGGTAAAGGCAGCTAGGAAAAATAGGAGTGGTAAGGAAGGTGTGAATAAAAGCAATAATTATATGCCTGTTCCTAATGCTCCGAGAAAGAAATGTTATAACTGTGGAAACTCTAACCATCTTGCTTCTTTTTGCAGGAAGAATAAGAATATAAACTCTTTACCTCCTAAGTCAGGAATTAAGAGTCAGTCTGTTAGGTTTAAGCCACAAAATCCTTTTTTTCATTGTGGTAGTTTATGTCATTCCATTTATACTTGTAAGGAATATCATAGTTTGTACTATGATTATTATCAAATAAAACCTTCTTTGAAGAAAGTTACTTTAATTCCTTCTAGTGTAAAGTCTGATGCAAAGTCTGATATAAGTTCTGATAAACAATATGTTAGCATAAACTCTGATATTAAATCCGCTGCAAATGCTAACAAACTTAAAAAGGCCAAAGGATCCAAGCAAGTCTGGGTCCTTAAAACTAATCATTAGTGGTCTTTGTGATTACAGGGCAACAGGAAAGATATCCTAGTGCTGGACAGTGGATGTTCAGGACATATGACTGGAAATAAAGCCCTGCTATCAGACTTTGTGGAGAAAGCTGGCCCAAGAGTTTCTTATGGAGATGGCAATATGGGAAAAACTCTGGGATATGGAAATATCAATCTTGGGAATGTCATCATTGAAACAGTAGCTCTTGTCTCAGGACTTAAACACAATCTGCTAAGTGTGAGTCAAATATGTGAAAGAGGTTATCATGTGGATTTCTTTGAAGAACACTGTGAAGTTGTAAGCAATTCTACAAATAAAGTAGTTCTAAAAGGTTACAGGCATGGTAACATTTATGAAGCCAGACTTTCAACAAGTTTTGATGGTTCTGCAACCTGTCTGTTGAGTAGAGCATCAATTGAAGAAAGCTGTAATTAGCATAAAAGACTCTCTCATTTAAATTTCAACAACATAAATGAGCTTGTAAAGAAAGATCTTGTGAGAGGATTGCCAAAATCAGTATTTGCCCCTGATGGCCTTTGTGATTCATGTCAAAAGGCAAAATAAAGAAAATCTTTATTCAAGAGTAAAACCGAATCCTCAATTCTTGAGCCTTATCACCTACTGCATGTTGATCTATTTGGTCCAGTCAATGTCATGTCTATTGCAAAGAAGAAGGATGCTATGGTTATAGTGGATGAGTTCACAAGATACACTTGGGTATATTTCTTGCACAAGAAGAATGAAACATCTACTCTAACTGATCATGTCAGACAGCTGGATAAGTTGGTCAAAGATTCTGTTAAAATTATAAGAAGTGATAATGGCACTGAGTTCAAGAATTCAATCATGGAAGAGTTCTGCAAAGAGCATAGAATCAAACATGAATTTTCTGCACCTGGAACTCCATAGCAAAATGGAGTTGTAGAAAGAAAGAACATGACTCTCATTGAAACTGCACGAACTATGCTTGATGAAGCAAGGCTACCAACCTACTTTTGGGCTGAAGCTGTGTAGACTGCTTGTTTTACACAGAATGCTACACTCATAAACAAGCATGGAAAAACACCATATGAGATGGTGAAGAAAAAGAAGCCAAATCTGAAATACTTTCATGTATTTGGATGTGAGTGTTTTGTTCTTAAGACTCATCCTGAACAGCTGTCAAAATTTGATCTAAAAGCTGATGAAGGAATTTTTGTTGGATATCCACTTTCCATAAAAGCCTTCAGAGTCTACAATTTAAGAACAAAGGTTATCATGGAATCTATCAATGTATCTTTTGATAATAAAAAGATTACTGGACTTGAAGATTTCAATGATCACGATCAGCTGAGATTTGAAAATGAAGACTTAAATTCTGATTCTGTAAATTCTGATGACTTATACTCTGATCCTGTAAATTCTGATGTCATTGAAACTATGGTAACAACTCCAAAGGAAAATGCACCTGTCCAGGGGGAGCAAGCTGAAGATCCTACCAAAACTCAAGACTCTCAAGAAGCATCAGAACCTGTCTCTGGCTCTTCAAGTTCTGATGAGCCAAATTCTGATAATACTGGAAACTCTGATACTTCAAGTCTTGAAGGATCCAACTCAAATTCTGAAGTCTCAGAGAGCATAAATACAGGGGGAACATTAGAAAATGTTGATGGAGATAGCATGGATCATGGGGGAGGATCCAGTTCTAGAAATCAACTTCCATCTGCAAGGAAGTGGACCAAATCACATACACCTGACTTAATTATTGGAGATCCTGAAGCAGGTGTCAGAACTAGAAATGCAACATCAAATGAATGTCTCTATCATTCTTTTCTATCTCAGACTGAACCAAAGAAAGTGGAAGAAGCTCTTCAAGATGCTGATTGGGTGCAAGCAATGCAGGAGGAGTTAAATGAATTTGAAAGAAACAAAGTCTGGATCTTAGTGCCAAGACCAAAGAACAGATCATTTGTTGGCATAAAGTGGGTGTTCAGAAACAAAACTGATAGTGATGGCATAATTACAAGGAATAAAGCAAGTTGGTTGCAAAAGGATATTCTCAACAGGAGGGAATTGATTATAATGAAACATTTGCACCAGTTGCTAGATTGGAAGCCATAAGGATATTTTTGGCTTATGCTGCTCACAAAAAGTTTACCGTCTTTCAAATGGATGTGAAAAGTGCTTTCTCAATGGAGAATTGGAAGAGGAAGTATATGTTGAACAACCTCCAGGCTTTGTAGATTCAAAATTTCCAAATCATGTCTACAGACTTGGCAAAGCACTTTATGGCCTTAAGCAAGCTCCAAGAGCATGGTATGAGACTTTAGCTCAATTCCTTCTGGAAAGTGGATTTCACAGAGGTACAATTGATAAAACACTGTTCTACCTCAACCATAGAAAGGACTTACTTTTGGTACAGATATATGTTGATGATATCATATTTGGTCCTACAAATGCCAAACTCTGTGAAAGGTTTGCAAAGCTAATGCAGTCAAGATATCAAATGAGTATGATGGGAGAACTTAGTTATTTTCTGGGCCTTCAAGTCAAGCAAAATGAAGAAGGTACTTTTATCTGTCAATCCAAGTACACCGGAAATTTACTCAAGAAATTTAGAATGCAAGACAGTTCAACAGCATCCACTCCCATGGCCACTGCAACCAAGTTAGATAAAGATGTTGATTCATCAGTAGATATTACTAACTAAAGAGGTATGATTGGCTCTTTACTCTATTTAACTGCAAGTAGACCTGATATCATGTATGCTACCTGTCTTTGTGCAAGATTTCAGGCTGATCCAAGAGAACCTTATCTAATAGTCGTGAAAAGAATTTTCAAGTACCTTAAGGGTACAGCTGATATAGGATTGTGGTATCGTAGAGAATCAGATTTTAAGCTAATAGGTTACTCAGATGCAGATTTTGCAGGATGCAAAATAGACAGATAAGCACAAGTGGAAGCTGCCAATTTCTTTGAGGCAGATTAGTTTCTTGGTTTAGCAAGAAATAGAAATCAATTTCCACATCCACTGCAGAGGCAGATTATATTGCTGTAGGAAGCTGTTGTGCACAAATTCTTTGGATGAAGAATCAGTTACTGGATTATGGGTTAGAATTTTCTAAAATACCTATTTACTGTGATAATCAAAGTGCTATTGCTATGATAGGTAATCCAGTTCAACACTCAATGACAAAGCATATCAGCATTAGGTACCATTTCATAAGGGAACATGTGATGGAAGGTACAGTGGAATTGCATTTTGTTCCAACAGATCAACAACTAGTAGATATTTTCACAAAACCACTATGTGAAGCTACCTTTACAAGACTGATAAATGAACTTGGAATGCTTTCAGGTTCTTTCTCTAAATCTGCTTAGTTTTTGTTCTCATGCATCAGACTTTATGATCAGTGTTTACAGATTATTTTATTTTCATATAATCTGTGTTGTAATTGAAATACATTAAATGCTGATTGTTATCTGATGTGGATCTTTATACTCTGATAGTGATTTGAATGTTCTGTGACTATTCAATCCAATGAGGATATATGTGCTAGATGCTGACATAATAGTTTTTAACATACTAGAAATCCCATATTTGAATTAGTTGTTTATGTGGAAACTCATTAACACAAGCAAATTCTGATTTTGAGCTTAGTCAAGTTTTTTTTGTATCTTATTACTAAGTCACAAACTAGATTCTTGTTTCTTATCTGTCAAATTCTGATATCAGTAAATCTTATGGATGAACCTAAATGCTGATAAGCCTCACTTATCTGAAGAAAAGAAAAGAATAATAAAAGTCAGGTACTCCTTTGAGATCTAGAGAAAATAATATGGAAGGGAAGAGCCAAGTGCATTGCTGGTATTAAGTAATATGTATTAGAAAAGCAAATAAAGTTTTCTTGGTGACTTTTCATATTCTCTGATTACTGGAGAAATACTCTGATAATAGCATAAATTCTGATAAGCAGTTGTGACTCACTTACACTGAGAAGCCACTATAAAAAGGAATTTCAAAAGATGCATAAAATGAGCACAAACAGTTGAGGTGGACTCTTGCATAAATTTGTTGTATAGTAGACTTCATGATTGATGACAGATTTTAAGCACTTTTCTCAGTTATGCCTTATTTCTAAGATTTACTGAAGTTTATCAGACTTTAATCTTTATCTAATACTCTGCTAAATGCACACACTCTCACTCCATATAAATGATGAAAATTACTATAGTGATTAAGTTGTTTTTGACAAATAGTTAATTGTCATCTGCATAAATTCTGAGGAAAAGTTCTTATGAAAGTTCTGATGATTAAACTCTGAAGAATCAAGTTAGTATTTGTATGAAGAATCACAGAAAAAGATAGTCACTTTTTGAGTTAATAAGCCATATTCTGATGACTGTTAAAATCTGATATAAGTTAAAGTTCTGATATTAAATCCTGATAGAAACTCTGATGCTTGCGTGGCATTATTCTTTACTTGACTTACTTGTGGTAAAAACTGAAACGGTCATATTTAATCAGAATATAATTAGGTGAGATAAAAACAATCATAATCATTAGGGTTAGTGGTAAACGTGTCTGTCCTGAAAAACTGCATGTGCACGGTAATTATTGCTTATTTCCCGTGCCCATTAACTCCTGCTTTAACTTTTTACTGACTGTTCACACGTTGCCAGGTGTAAATTGTCTGCCATGTTTCAAAAATATAACTTTTGAGTGGAGAGAGAGTATATATATGGGAGTTAAAAGATTTTTTAATCTTTTACTTACTTTTCTATTCTTAATCTCTCTTATTCTCTCTCTCTCTAATATTCTCTGAAGCTTTTTCTTACAGGACTTTTATCAAACACCTTGCAAACACTCTCTTTCTCACTTAATCTCTTACAGAGATAGCACCAAAAGACTTGATTTTCAATGGAGCTAAGTTTGTTCCTAACAACTACTCGTATATTCTTAGCAAGAATGAAGCTCCATCGGAACTTCACTTTATTCAGGACTTTCTTGCTAATTCTGATATTGGGTATGCTTTGACCCAACCTGAAGCAATCTCTGGAACTCAGGTGCTGGAGTTTTGGAGAAGTGGCGTATATGATGATGGTGGTGCTCATGGGTTCCCAAGTGTCATCTTTACAACAGGGGATGATGAGCATGCCGTGACTTTGGCTACAGTTCTCCAAGCACTGCAACTACCTGGGAATTGCATTTATTCGACTATTGAGGAGCCAGTTCTTCAACAGATGATGGCCAGTCTGAGGTATGAAAAGACAATGGCAAAGCTGGGTCAATTGAAGAGACCTTAAATAAGGAGGGAATGGAGTTTCTTCTTTGACTATATCACAAAGGCTTTTGCAAACAAATGTTCTAATTTTGATGCAATCCCAATTCTCAGTCAACAAATCGGGTATGCTCTTATTTATCAAACTGATTTTGATTATGCAAGTGCTATTTTAGGTTTTATCGGGGATAGGATGACAGAAGATAAGAATATAGTTTATTTTTCTAGATTCTGTCAACTTATTTATAGTTTTTGTTGTACTGATAAGCCCCAATTCTCTAGTGAATTAATTCCACCATTTAAACTTGTAACGCCCTCCAGACCCGGGGTATAAGTCTGGGGGTTACTAGCTAATCACCAAACCTGTACAATCTGATTAACAAATAATAAAGAAATGAATCTAAACCCCTTTAACACTAACCATGATCTTTTTAGGTTGTGGTATAAAAACAAGAACCACTAATTACTTTATTAAAAACCAAATCCAAAATCTCACAAACTCTCTTTATTACAAACCATTGTCTAACCAGTTTTAAACTAATTTCGTCTTTTATTCAAACACACACACTAACTATCTACAATCCACCTGTTCGGGAAACTCAAAGCTTTCTTCCTGGATTGGAATTAACACCTTGGGTATGAGAGGATCCCGAGGCTTGACCCCCTTCTTTACTACTCGAGTCCTGATGGGTTTCATATTCCTTCTTAACTGGAAACAATAAGGTGAATAACAACAAAAAAGGTGAGCCAAAAATTGCTCAACAAGTTCGCAAAATATAAACAGTGTTAAAGTAATATAAATGAATCGGTAACCCGGGTATATCTGCAAAGATATAACCCCACGACGATAGAAAGAAAGCCATTACTGGCGAGTACAAATGAACTAAAGTGGACACAAGTTCGCATTTATATCCTGCTGATCAGTCAGAATATAATGCAGATCTATATCTCCATATATAGATCCAGTCGGGTACTTAGGCACTACGGTCCATCTCGAGGCACCAGTCATATCCCAGTCCTCAGGATTAAGACACACTCAATACCCAAAACATCATTATCCAGTCCATCGAACAGCAACCGGAATAATCGGTATGCTTTGATATATTCTAATCACCAGAATATATCAATATAAGTGTGTAACAAATGGAATATGAATCAATAATCCAAGGAAACGGAGAAATCAATAATCAAAATGAAATATGAAAAAAATAATAGCAAGTGTGTATCAGTGTTTATTAACAAGAATCAAAAGAGTGCAAGCGTGATAAACATCTGAAGAAATATCACTATTCTGAAATTAAAATAGGGGAAAAACTTGCCTTTTGCATGACTCACTGCAAATATGTCACCTTCGTCTATTACCAACTCAACCTGCCTTGCTGGCTTAGCTTCTGTTAGAGAAATAGACTGATTTAGTCATTTAGTACTTCAATTATATCTTGAATCGACTTCACATCGTTCCTATTGTCTACCCGTTCGCTTATGACTGACTCGTATATTATATATTAGCAAGTAAGACTCGATTAAGCACATAATACACATAAGCACATAAGCACATAATCATTTTTATAATTAACAATAATTTTTGGAATCAAAATCGACTCGCTGATCGCTCAACTAATCATTATCTGACTCGTTTCCTATTTTTCGGAATTTTTCGGACTCGTCTCGACACACAATTCGACTGATAACCAAACAGGTTATAAAGTCAACTAATTTCTAGAAGAAATTAGTCTTTAATATTATTTTTAATGAAAAAAATTCATTTTTCTGAGTCAAAGGGCTTTCGTTTCAATCGAATCGGACTAACGGTCTAATTAATATCGATTATACACTGATAATTCAATTTATTATTCGATATAAATAATTATTACTAATTTTTAAAACCCTAAAATAATTTTAAAATAATTATTTAAGAAGAATCAGAATTAAAAATGATTTTTCTATAATTTTTGGAATTAAAATGAATTTATTATGATTTATTGAAAATTATTTGATTAATTATCAAAATAATTAATCATTTATAAATAAATAATAAATAAATAATAAATAATTGAGAAAATAATTAAATCTGATTTTTAGAAAATATTTCAGAATTATTTATAATATAAATTAATTAATTAAGTAATTAATTAATTAATTTATAAAATAAACAAAACTGATTTTTATAATTAATAAAAATAAAAATAAAAATTAAATCCAGAAACACTTGTCAGAAATCAAACTCTTACAAAATTGGATCAAAAACCGGGTAATCCAATCGGGTCAAACGGGTCATGATAAACACAACCGGGTCGACCTTGAAGGTCCACCAGTTTCTTGAAATTTTCTAGATTCCGGCAGCCTTTGGCCGGACTCCGGCAACGTCCGTTCATGGCCAAAAATACATCATTCCATTTCGTTTTTGTCCCCAATTCTTTCCATGTATCCTTCTAAGTTCGATTCTGATCAAAACATGACTATAACATCACCAGAACTTCATCTCCCGTGATCTGCAACCCACAACTCCGGCCAAAGTATGATTTTGCTATCCTGAACTTGAAACCATATGTATATACATCAAAATGAAGCTTAGAACATGCAGAATTTATTCACAACATCAAATGAAACCAAAAATCATCACATAGTTCACAAAATCATTCAACCCGACTTACAAACGGGTCAAAATACCAACTTTTGATTCTGTACATGAAACTTAACGTTCTATAGTGCAAATCAAAGCTAAAGAACTGTACAATCAAACCCCTAACATATCAAGAACCAAATATTCACCAAAATCACGAAGCTACCCGAAGGGTAGCGGCTGCGGACTACCTACGATAAAAAAATATTAAGCATAAACCCTAATAATCGTGAATCACTATACAAACATCGTTTTTTCAATTAAATACCATGAATCGACTGTAAATCATCTAACAAAACTATATCAATCATCAAAATATCGTAATAACCCTAGAATCAAAATGTCCTAATTCGAACATAAACCCTAAAAATCAAAAATCAAAAACTACGGATTAAAACATGAAATTGATGCTAGATTCAGAAAGAACAGATCGAAACCTTCAATTTGGGTACTCGAATCACACGATTTGATGTTGTAATTAGTGAAAAATCATGGCTTGAATTCCTGACCCGACCCTGTTCTTCCCGACCCGATTTCAGAGAATTTTGTGAATTTTGCAGATTTTTAATGATTAATTATAATTAATTAAATAAAAATTAGGCTATTTATAGTAGTAAAATTAGTACTCCTAATTAAAAGTAAGGCCCTAATTCTACATCTTTTAAAATTAATAAGCCCCTAATTTTATAATTTTTGAGTATTAAAATTTAATTTATAAATATTTTATATATACAATATACATGCCAAAATTTCTCAAAAATTGTGAATAATGCAAAAATACAAAGAAATGGTATAAATAAAAGTCCTAAATTTTATAAAAATAAAAATGTGATTTTTGTGGGGTTTTTAACACCCAATGTGGCCCGGAAAAGTCATTTTCCGCCAAATGATAAAATTTATAAAATGCCTAGATGTTCAGAATAATGCGATGGTAAAAGCTGTTTGATGAAAAATAAGGCCCATTACTTTATTTGAAATACCTACTTTAAAATCATGGTTCGGGTCGTAAAACGTTTGAAATAAAAACTATGAATGCAAAATAAAATATCTGAAAAATACCTTAAAAATACCGGAACGACACAGAATGCACGTAACAAATAACAATTAAGGTTTGACAGATAATTCCACATAAATGACACATTAACACACATAATTTATTATAAATATGATATAATACAGACGTAATTTCCCAGACGTTACAAAACTTGCTAAAAGTGCTTTTAATGACTTATTATCTACTGATAATAAGAAGGCTGTGTTGAGACCAGTGTTCCAGAAATCGCTAGGCGTGCCAGGGCGGTGAGGGTACCTTCGAGAGATTAATCGGCAAGTCGGAGATTAATCGGACCGATTAATCGGAACATTAATCGGAAGAATATAAATATTATTTTAAATTTTTATAATTATATAATGATCAATATGTCAAATATTTGTTTAAAAAAAGAAATTAGAATGGTATCAAACAATATCTACACATTTGACATGAGTTACGTAATAATTATTGAGTTTACAATATTAACTATATTTTAATTCACACTTTTAAATTAATTATAAGATGTTATTTTTTTATTTTAAGTAAGAAAATAAATATATTAGATTACTTGTTATTTCTTACCAATACTTTATATTAGAAATTGACATGATATTGTGTGAAATTATAAAATTAATGAATTAAAATTATAAAAACGTAAAAAAATATATATTTTTAATTATTTTCCGCCTAGACCGCCTAGGATCGATTTTTGACCGCCTAGCCCGCCTAATCCCGATTTTGACCCGATTTTTTGAAAAAACGCCTAAATCACCGCCTAGGTCCGAGTCGGGGCGTTTTACCACCGCCTAGCGCCTAGGCGCCGCCTAGGCGGCCGCCTAGACCGATTTTTAGAACACTGGTTGAGACCCCTCCAAATTCCCATATCTGTTAAACAAGCCTTACTAAACTATGATCCAGTTACATACACTGCACTATATCCTGATGTCCAACCATCTGAACCTCAACCATCAGCACCTACCACCACTACACAAGCACCTCAAACTTCTCAACCACAACCAAAATCTACCATCAGGACATCTTTCAAACCATCAACTCAGTCATCTCATCCTGAATCATCAGCACATACCATCAGACCTTCATCTTCTAGGCCAAAGAGGATAAAGTCTGCTCCTCAACCTCCACAAAAGAGAAGGAAGATGATTCTCAGGGATGAATCTGACAGTGAAAAGGAAACACAGGTTCATGCTTCAGAACCTATGACAGTTGAAGCTGAGAATGTTATTTCTCAGAAAGAAACTGCAGCTCAAAGTTCTGATACTTTGAAGAGGAAATTTTTAAGTTCTGATGCTGCAACAACAACTCCTTCATTGGCAAGGAGATTGAAGAAAATGAGGGCAAATAGGTATAATGCTAAATCTCCATCTGAAGATACTGCAAAAGCTGAGGAAGGGGATCAGGAATCTCTGATCTCAAAAGAGCCAATTATAATTGAATCTCTGCCACCTCCAGCTACAGACAAAGACACTGTACAGGATACAGTGGTTACACCTCCAGTCTCTCATCTTCATGAAGATATTACAGTTGAAGATTCAGGATTAAGTCCTGGAATTGATATTACTAGGCTGCACATTCCAACTGTTCTTTATTTGGAAGCTCCTATAGAAGCTCAGCAATCTCAGTTCAATCTCCAATCTTAAATGCTGAGATACCAACTCCACCTGTTTCTCCAAAGCATGCTGAAATTCCTACAGTAGATGAGGTTATTCCTGAATCTCCAGTTGCCTCACACACTGTTGTTCTGTCAGAACATATGAATCTTCTTCAAGTTTTGAAGACAGTGTTTCTGTTGAGGCTCCAACTCCCATTCTAGGAAAGGAAGCACTGGTAAAGAAGTTTATTGAGCAGGATGCACCTACACCTTGGGAGAATACTCGTAGGGGAGTTGAGTGGACCAAGAAGTGGAATGATTCTGAATTCATTCCAAGCTCTAAAATTCTGACAGAGCATATGTCAAAAGCTGATGAGTTATTGTCAAATTCTGATTTCAAGACACAGCTCAAGATCACTGCTCTCTCTACCAAGCATCTTCAAGGTCTACACTGTTCAACGCAAGAAAAGGTTGACAAACTTCTGGAAAAGGCTGAAAAGCTAGATATGGAAGCCAAGCTTGATAAAAAAAGGTTTATCAGACCTATTTCTGAGAAAGTAGAAGCAATTGAGGAAACTCAAGAGAAGCAACAGGCCCAAATTACTGAGGTTCTGGAAAATCAAGCTTTTCAACAGGCTCAATTGAATGAAATTCAAACTTCAGTAGAACTTCTTCTCTCACTCCTACTATCTGATGATGCCAAAAAGGGGGAGAAGATAGTTAAGTCCAAATGCTCAGATGATCAAATACTGAAGAAGACAGATGATGAAACTGATGACCAGGGAAACCCTAGTCAGGGTAGAGGTCAAGCTCAGAGTAAACAAAGCTGCAAAGTGAAACTAAACTCTGATGCAAGCAAATCTTCTACTCAAAAGAAGACAAGTTCTGAAGCTGCTCAAACTGAAAATC
Source organism: Apium graveolens (assembly GCF_009905375.1). Classification (NCBI taxonomy): domain Eukaryota; kingdom Viridiplantae; phylum Streptophyta; class Magnoliopsida; order Apiales; family Apiaceae; genus Apium; species Apium graveolens. The sequence goes on along the minus strand of NW_027418882.1, from coordinate 37,780 downwards.
TGATAGCAAGTACTGAAATTCAAAATCGGAGATCAAGTTCTGATGAGCAAAGTCTGACAAAGCCTTATGTTCTGATATAAAGTAAAAGTCAAGATTCTCAAAAGTTCATGCAAACTCTGAAGCTCAAGGGAAAGCAGACTACTGTCTACTACAAGGATCCCAAGATTCAGACACTTGATGAAGAAATTTCCCGAAGATTGTTTCTGAAACATAATACAAGAATGGATTTAGATAATCTCAAGGTGGAAGAAGCTAGATTTAAAGCTGAAAAGACAAATCTAAAGTCAAAAGCTTCTGTTGCAAAGAAACCTCCAAGGCCTAAGGAGAAAGGCATTATGATCAAAGAGAAGACAATTTATGAGGCATCAAAGCCCAAAACAAGATCACAATCTGAGATTGATCTTAAATGGAAAGGAAAGGAAAAGGTTGATGAACCTACAAAGTTTCAAAAGCGGAAAATACCTTGAGTTGTGATAGATTCTGTCTATCAAACTACAATTCATGATGATGATACTCTGACTAAAGAAGATTTTCGAACTCTGAAAAGAAAGAAGATTTCTAAAGAATCAAAGACAACCTCTGACAAAGCTCAAGTTGTTCAGAGTGAAGAACATCAAGCAAAAGCAAAAACAGCAAGTTCTGATAAAGTCAAGAAGTCAACCTCTGACAGTGCTCAAGTTGATTTAGACAAAATGGAAGTAGCTGACAAAAAGAAACTTCTATGGAAAAATGTCAAACCATCAGATCCAAAGAAAAGCCAATTGCTGTCTGATTTCATGTCTAATGGGTTAAATGCTAGAGAACCAAGAGACAGGGCTGTACTAGGTTCTGATGAAGCTAAAATCAAAACATGACTTAAATTTGCTACAAAAGATCCATTTTTACTAACTGACAAACCTCTTGAAGATGTTACTCAGAAACACCTTAACAAGGTTATCTCTGTTCAAGTGGTACTGGATGCTCATGAGAAGCACAACATCAAAGAAAATCTGATTCTATTTCTTGAAGATGGAAGGACATATTAGATGTCAGAATCAGATGTACTGAACAAAACTCTGAAAGAACTTCAATTCTTTCATTACCTTTTAGAGGTAAAGTCTAATATTACCTGGAGATGGTCAAACTTCATATTGAAGACTGTTAGGGCGGAAAACACGCGCTAATAATACACGCAAGTATACACATACACAAGTAATATAGAATACTTTCTAGTTCATTCCTACAGAGACTCAGACTAATTATTTTCAATTAACACTTACTCACCAATGTATAATTACTTCTCAATGTCAAGACAATAACACTTAGATTTGATTAACTAATTATTAACTAGAATTAACTACGAGAATTAAATACTTAATTGACACTTAAATTAATAATATTAAACACACATGAGATCATAACTTCATTACTACTTCCATCAATAGTTATTGTTATTACCCTTAGCATGTAACGGTGATGATATTAATCGAACAACACGAAACTGATAAAAACCAACTTTCATTGTACTAATACCATTCTACCAAGCATCCACAATTAAGACCGAAGTTGAATAAACATCAATTATGTTGGGACCCTATATGTCTACAGAATTTGACAACATAACGATTTAAGCACAAGTTATTCCTTATGATTACACAGGGCAAGTAAAATGGTTAGAGTTACCCACTAATCATGCATACACATTCAAGATCCACCGTCGCTTCATAAGAGATTAACACCCTAGCTTATATGTTCGCGACGCACATAAGACGAATAAGCACAACCAATACTAGATATCATACAATCATCACACACTAAGGTATTAAACAACTAACTAAAGAATTTCATAGCAAATCCGTTATGACCCCATGATCACGATTAGCCCATGATAGCACTCATCGTCATCATGGGTTCATATGAAAACATGATAATAACACGCGAGAATAACTAAATAAACTACTTATATTAAACCCGAGTACGTCACAAGAGTAAATAGGTTCAAAGTAAAGAAAACTAGCATCCACTGTTATAACGAAATAAAGAATCACAAGAAAGTATGCTTCCTCTTCGTTGTGGTGTGCTAAAACGGTCTTCTTCCTTATCTCCTTGCTCCTCGATTAATACCATGATTCAACACACGTGAAACGTCTCTAAAAACTACTTATATAGAAGCCGCACAAAACCCAGCTATCTTAGAAGTTGGAAGCTCAACAGAATTAGGAGTCTAAAAATCAGTATCTTTTTTAAGCCCCTGAGCGGCCGCTCAGCAATCCTGAGCGGGCGCCCAGCTACCTGAGCGGTCGTTCAGCAGAGCTGGGCAGGCGCTCAGAACCTTTCTGGAAAATTCATTTTTCTGCTCTCGTTCTTCGCTGCATTATGCTCCTAACTTCCCACTTGCAATTCCAAGCACATACTAAGGCTTATTCTTGATGAAATCTCTCCAGAAATGCAAGTAATACCCTGAAATGCACAAACACTAGAAAAAAGCATCAAATACGCAAAATACTTGATTTTAAGACATCAATTCAATCTATTATAAGATGTTCTAAGTGGTATAAAATGCCACTTATCACACCCCCAAACTTAAATCGATGCTTGTCCTCAAGCGTCACAGACTCAAAAACAAAACAAAAGCATGCATGAATGCAATCTATATGAAATGCAGCGATCCCCCTCACTACGACCAAACCAACCAATTCACGACATCTTAACAAATGCAATTAGGCGAATAAAGATCAATCAAATCATGCACACTAACATGCAACCAGAAACGTGGTGTGTGCGAATGCCTAACAGATATGCTTCGAAACTAGATCAATTATCATAACTCGACTATCCTAAAGGCAATCACATGATTATACGAAGAATAAATTTTAGGCACAAAATGACTTTTAACACTTTAAGATTACTGGAGCTTATTACGGAATCATGCTTTTTATTTAACACACAAACAGATGCTTATTTGCCCGTGCAATGAGTGAGGTCCACACAAGACTTATACAATGGCATCCATTTAGAGAGCGTTAGGTTAGCGGATCCCAGACTATAAAAGCCTTAGGTCACTAGGCACAAAGTCCCCTAAGAACTTAATAACTCGAATACCAAAGAGCCCACTCATGATCAATTATGCATTACTTTTTTTTCTTTTTTTCTCTTTTTTTCTATTTTTTTTCTCTTTTTTTTCAATTTCTTTTTTTCCCATTTCTTAGCAAGTGCGTTTCGCTCCATCTTGCTCAACCCTAGACTACTCGCATAAAAAACGAGACGGCTACTAGCCAATTGACGCCTAGCCATAATTAGCAATGAATTCCAAAATTTTACTCCAAGTTGTTCTTTTCATGCCTTTTATCATTAAGAACCTATTTTAAATTCTAAGCATAATCACTAGATTAACCTCAACAACCATTAAACCATGACAACAATCTAGTCCTTAAGCATTCTCTAACACTTAGTGAATTACAAGTGTTTCTAGCATGCACGTCAGCCTACAAGACTCAACATCACTCTAACGCTATCACTACACTCACATCAATGTCACAAATTAATTGGTAAAGCAACGTAAAAGGGATCATGGTAAATCCATGAGCTACATGACATGATAAATAAAGCTATAAAAATAAAAAAAATTATATGGCAAAAATATGCAATTATATGAACTAAACTATCATGAATATGCATCTACATGACACACACATAAAATGATCCTTAACTACCACCCCCAAACTTAAAATCTTCACTGTCCCCAGTGAAGGTAGTAGAAAGGAACACAGGGTATACCTACTCGGAGAAATCATCATCATCACCCTCAGAGGGTGGAGTATCAGGAGGCGGATACGCAGAGTCCTCACCAAAAACGGGCCACTGGATGTCAGCTCTAAGGCCTCTAAAAGCAGTCCCAAGTGCAAGGGTGAGCTCCTGAGCAAACCTGCTCTGCGTCTCGTACATAGTATACATCCTCCTCAACAACCTCCTATATTGGGCATCAACCATCCCAGCACCCTCCTGAGCTCTAGAAGAGCCTGCCTCATCACGCCCCGGTCTCGCCATGGTAGCACCGGCTACTGGATGCCCTCCTGGAAGACGATAACCCAGCCCATGCTCCTCGGGCTCTCCACCAGTCTACTCCTGCATCGCATTCAGAGTCCCGGAATCAATAGGAGCGGCCGGCAGCTGCAGCTGCTCGTGAGAAGGCCACTGAACTCCCACTGCTCGGCAAAGCTTTGTAACAGTAGATGCATAAGGGATGTTCATGTGCTTCGCTCCCCTCAAAAACTTCAGAATTCCTCGGTAGATGAACTCACCAAGGTCCACATAGTACTCCTCATTCACAATACCCCATAACAACTGTGCTCGCTCAACTGTAATCTCATGTGCATGTGAAGTAAGCAGAATATTAGCACAAATAAAGGCATTCCATGCACGGGCATACCTATTCATCACAATCACCAGAAAATGGTGATACTCGTTAGTCCCAGTCTTGAACGTCCAAACCGTGCCCGGCCTACAGAGAGTAGCACACATCAAATCCAAGTCAAAATCAGTCTTCTCATTCCAATTCTCCTCTGTGGGCTTCCGCTGTCGCTGCCCAATCACACGGCGAATCGCCTCAGGATGATAATCCACCGTTAGCCCACGCACAACAGAAAACCCATTCTTTTCAGCCTTTGCGTTCGCATAGAACTCGCGAACCACGCTTATCGGAACTGCCTCCGGTGACTCACAAAAAGAAATCCAACCCTTTTCAGCAATCATCGGCAACAGCTCACCATCCCTCCCCGATGGTAAGAATCCCCTCTCCTTCAAAATCGGCTTACCCAGAAGCCTAGTATACTACTCCTCAGCAGCCCTATCAAACAAACGAGGTCTCGCAGCAGTACCCCTCGAAGAATCAGCAGTAGGAACAGTGTTGTTGCTATCAATCGTCCTGGATCTCTTGGGTGCCATTGAAACTGAGAAAAAGTGCTTAAGATTTGTATTTTTGAATATGGGAGAGAGTTTAAGGTTGAAAGTGTATGGGGGAGTATATGGAATAGTTGTATATGTACATAGGGTAAAGATTAGGGTTAAATTTTGATTAGGAGTGGGGTTGAGGGTTAAAAACGTGGGTTTATGGGAAAATAGCTCGTGGGATGTGGGTTGTGTTTTGATTTTTTACATTTTCTGATTTTTTTGGCTCTTTATTAGGCTTAAAAAATTTCAGGCAGTCGGGCCCTGAGAGGTCGCTCAGCAAAGCTGAGCGGGCGCCCAGCTTGATGAGCGGTCGCTCAGCAGAGCTGAGCGGGCGCTCAGGGACCTTCTGGAATTTTTTTTTTCTTGGCCTGGTTTTTCAGATTTTTTTGTGGTTTTGTATAGGTTACTAACTTCTAAGGGTTCCTATAGTCACAAATCATGGGTTGCCTCCCAAGAAGCGCTTCTTTTTCGTCATTAGCTTGACGTAGGGTATCTCGCTCAAGTTGACAATAAAACGGCACTAACCACTTCCCGATTTGCCGTGTACCCATAGTAATGCTTCAAACGTTGACCATTAACCTTGAATGCTTGGCCCGGATCATTCTCAAAAATCTCCACCGCTCCATGTGGAAACACAGTTTTGACAATAAAAGGTCCAGACCACCTTGATTTCAACTTTCCAGGAAAAAGTCGGAGATGAGAGTTGAATAAAAGAACTTGCTATCCCGGCACGAATGACTTAGGATTTAGCTTCCTGTCATGCCACCTTTTCACTTTTTCCTTGTACATTTTGTTGTTCTCGTACGCTTGTAGTCAAAATTCATCAAGTTCATTTAACTGAAGCATTCGCTTCTTTCCAGCTGCATCTAGATCAAGGTTCAACTTCTTCAACGCCCAATAAGCCTTATGCTCAAGCCTTGCAGGTAAATGACATCCCTTACCATAAACAAGTTGAAACGGGGACATCCCAAGTGGAGTCTTATATGCTATTCAGTAAGCCCAAACAGCTTCATCGAGCTTTAAAGACCTATCTTTCCTTGACGGACAAACAACTTTCTCTAGAATGCGCTTGATCTCTCTATTAGACACTTCTGCTTGACCATTCATTTGCGGATGACAGGCTGTAGCAACACGATGATTCACATTGTACCACTGCATCATAGAAGTGAACTTACGGTTGCAGAAATGCGACCCCTCATCATTTATGATTACTCTTGGCGTTCCAAACCTTGTGAAAATCTGCTTATGGAGAAAATTCAACACTACCTTTGCATCATTCATCGGTAGAGCCTTGACTTCTACCCATTTTGAGACATAATCGACTGCCTGCAAGATGTACTGATTATTGCAGGACGAGATAAATGGCCCCATGAAATCGATTCCCCAAACATCAAAGACCTCAACTTTAAGCATCACATTTAACGACATCTCATCCTTCCTCGTAAGATTCCCCACTCTTTGGAAACGATCACACCTTAAAACAAACTGATGAGCATCCTTAAACAAAGTAGTCCAGAAAAAACCTGCTTGCAGAATACGAGTTGCTGTCTTTTCACCACTATAATGTCCACCATAAACTGTGGAGTGGCAGTCTCGTAATATCCCTTCCGTCTCACAGAATGGGATACATCTCCTGATGATCTGGTCAGCTCCCTGTCTAAACAAATACGGTTCATCCCACATATACCACTTCACCTCATGCAGAAACTTCTTCTTTTAAGCTGTATTCATATTAGGAGGCATTATATTGTTGACAAGATAGTTCACAATATCTGTGAACCATGGCTCTTCCTCCTGAACTACGAACAATTGCTCATCCGGAAAAGATTCGTTGATCAATGTCTTATCATGTGAAGTAGAATCGGGATTCTCCAATCTAGAGAGATGGTCAGCTACTTGATTCTCAGTACCTTTTCGATCCTTGATCTCTAACTCAAATTCTTGTCGCAAGAGCACCCAACGAATGAGTCTAGGCTTCGAATCCTTCTTGGAAACCAAATAGCGAATGGCCGCATGATCAGTGAACACTATTACCTTTGTCCCAAGCAAATAAGATCGAAATTTTTCGAAACCAAAGACTATAGCTAAGTGCTCCTTCTCAGTAGTGGTGTAGTTCATTTGAGCTCCATTTAACATCTTACTAGCATAGTAGACCACATGAAAGAGATTATTCTTGCGCTGCCCAAGAACTGTGCCCACCGCATAATCACTCGCATCGCACATCATCTCAAAAGGCACTATCCAATCAGGTGCCGTAATAACTGGTGCAGTTATCAAACTCTTCTTGAGAGTCTCGAATGCCGCCAAACATTCATCATTGAATTTGAAAGGCACATCCTTCTCAAGCAAGTTGCACAAGCTTTGATATCTTCGAGAAGTCCTTGATGAAACGCCGATAAAAACCCGCATGACCAAGAAAACTACGGATTCCTTTCACAGAAATAGGTGGCGGAAGATTCTCAATGACACTCACCTTGGCTTTATCCACCTCAAGACCCTTGCTAGAGACCTTATGCCCAAGAATAATGCCTTCACGCACCATAAAGTGACATTTTTCCCAATTTAGCACCAAATTAGTTTCCACACACCTTTTGAGCACCTTACGAAGATTATTCAAACATTCATCATACGAATGTCCAAAGACGGATGAGTCATCCATGAACACCTCGACATTATTTCCAATCATATCGGAGAATATAGCCATCATACATCTCTGAAAAGTGGCAGGTGCGCCACATAAGCCAAACGAAACTATGCGAAAAACAAATGTGCCAAATGGACAAGTGAAGATAGTCTTTTCTTGATCCTCTGGTGCAATACAAATCTGATTATACCCCGAATAACCATCCAGAAGACAATAATACTCATGACCGGCCAATCTATCAATCATCTAATCAATAAATGGAAGAGGGAAGTGATCCTTCCTCGTGGCCTTGTTCAACTTTCTGTAGTCCATGCATACCCTCCATCATGTGACTGTTTGAGTGGGGATGAGCTCGTTCTTCTCATTTGCTACCACAACTTTACCTCCTTTCTTAGGTACACATTACACGGGGCTCACCCAAGAACTATCAGAAATAGGATATATGATTCCTGCATCCAGCCACTTCAGAATTTCTTTCTTCATCACTTCTTTCATGATAGGATTAAGTCGTCGTTGTTGCTCAACCGTTGGCTTACTACCTTCCTCTAGCAGAATTTTATGCATACAGTACGAAGGGCTGATCCCCTTGATGTCTGCTATAGTCCATCCGATAGCCGATTTAAATTCTCTCAAGATCCTCAAGAACTTCTCCTCCTCACTACCTGAAAGGTCAGATGCAATAATAACAGGTAAAGTAGATGCATCACCTAAAAAGGCATACCTCAAGTGTTCAGGCAATGGTTTAAGCTCCAAAGTAGGTGCTTCCTCAATAGATGGTTTGAGCTTTCCTTCAGCATTTTTAAGGTCAGAAGTACCAAGAGATTCAAATGGCATGTCTAGCTTTCGCCTCCAAGGAGAAGCATTTAGATATTGTAGTTTCTCATTGCCATCCTCATCATCACTGTCAAAGTCCCCCACTAAGGCTTTCTCTAATGCATCAATCATTAGCATATGATCAAGTTTTGAAGTAACCGCAGAATCAATCAAATCCACCTTTAAGCACTCCTCGTCTTTTGTAGGGAATTTCATCGCTTTGAACATATTGAATGTCACATCCTGATCCTGCACCCGCATAGTAAGTTCTCCTTTCTGCACATCTATCAAGGTACGGCCTGTAGCCAAGAATGGTCTCCCCAAAATTATGAGAATCTTCTTATCTTCCTCGAAATCCAGAATAACAAAGTCTGCAGGAAAGAAGAGCTTATCCACCTTTACTAGCACATCCTCCACTATGCCTCGTGGGTATGTAATAGAACGATCAACCAATTTTAGAGACATGTAGGTGGGCTTTGGATCAGGAAAATTCAACTTTTTGAAGATAATCAACGGTATCAGATTGATGCTTTCTCCCAAATCACACAGGCATTTCTCAAAAGACAACTTGCCGATGGTGCAAGGAATGGGGAAGCTACCTGGATCTTTAAGCTTTGGAGGTAATTTTTGTTGCAGCACAACACTACACTCTTCCGTTAGAGCAACGGTCTCAAGGTCATCCAGTTTCACCTTCCTTGAAAGAATACTCTTCATAAATTTCGCATAACTAGGCATTTGCTCCAGAGCCTCAGCGAAAGGTATGTTGATGTGGAGTTTCTTGAACACCTCCAGAAACTTACTGAACTGCTTATCCAGCTTTTGTTGTTGTAATCTCTTAGGGAAAGGTGGTGGAGGATAGAGCTGTTTCTCTCCTATATTACCCTCAGGCAGAGTGTGTTCAATAGTAGTCTTCCTTGGTTCCGCCGCTTTCTCCTTTTGCTTAGCTTCTTCATCACCAACTTCAGCCTCTCTGTCTTTTGCTTTTTCAACATCAGCCACTTTTCCAGACCTTAAGGTAATAGCCTTGACTTGCTCTTTAGCTTCCTTTCTGCCTGGCACTTCAGTATCACTTGGAAGTGTGCCAGGTTGACGATTGAGCACTGCATTGGCTATTTGACCGGTTTGATTTTCCAAGGTCTTGATAGAAACAACCTGACTTTTGCACAATAACTTAAGTTCCTCAAAATCAGCACTAGAAGATGGAGCAGCACCTCCTTGTTGAGGATATGATTGCCTTTGAGCATAATGATGTGGTTTCTGGAATCCAGGTGGATTAAACTGTTTACTTACGCCTTACTGATATGGTTGCTGAATAGCATTCTGATTATTACTCCAGCTGAAATTGGGATGATTTCTGTTGTTAGGGTGATAAGTAGCTGGCACAGGCTGCTGCGGTCGCTGATAATTGTTCACATACTGAACAAATTCATTAACAAGGGAACACTGATCCGTAGCAAAAGAACCTGCACAAAGCTCACAGACCATAGCTATCTGATTGACTCCATAGGTAGCTAAAAAGTCTACCTTCATAGACAGCGCTTGGAGCTGCGCTTGAATAGCTGTAGCTGCATCAACTTCCAGAATACCTACTACCTTCTTTAAGTTGGATTTTGATGCTCATTTGCAGCCATAGTGTCAATAAGATTATAAGCCTCAGTATAGCTTTTGGCCCACAAGGCGCCTCCAGCTGCTGCATCGAGCATGGGCCGAGATTGGGCCCCCAAACCATTATAAAAACCAGTGATCACCATCCAATCAGGCATATCATGATGTGGACACTTTCTCAACATCTCCTTGTAGTGCTCCCAAGCTTCGTACATGGATTCTGTAGGTTGCTGTGCAAACTGAGTAAGAGCACTCCTCATAGCTGCAGTCTTCGCCATTGGATAGAACTTCACCAGAAACTTTTGCGCAAGATCTTGCCAAGTAGTGATGGACCCAGCTGGTTCAGAATGTAATCAGTCCTTAGCTTTATCCCTCAGAGAGAATGGGAAAAGCCTCAGCTTGATATCCACATCAGTCACACCATTATATTTGAAAGTACTACAGATCTCGACAAAATTCCTGATGTGCACGTTGGGATCTTCAGTAGCAGCACCCCCAAAAGAAACAGAATTCTTCACCATCGGAATAGTGCCCAGCTTGATTTCAAAAGTGTTAGCCTGAATAGACGGATGAAGGATGCTTGACTGAATGTCATCAATTTTAGGCCGAGAAAAGTCCATAAGAGCTGGATCTGCCGGAACTATACGATCACCCATGATTACTGGTTCTTTCTGCTCACTCTCTGTATCCGAATCTTCAAAATCTATCTTCTCCGGAATACCAATAACTTCATCTGTCTCCTCAGCCGTATCTAAAGTCCTCTTGTGAGTACGAGAACGTGTTTGCATAAACGCTTGCTAAGGTACCTGAAACACAACCGAAAATAATATGTAACACGTCTTAATCAATGAGTCCTAATGACCACTGATGGTAAGTACATAAACTAAATAAATACGCCGAGTCCCCGGCAGCGGCGCCAAAAACTTGTTAAGGCGGAAAACACGCGCAAATAATACACGCAAGTATATGCGTTCACAAGTAATATAGAATACTTTCTAGTTCGTTCCCACAGAGACTCAGAGTAATTATGTTCAATTAACACTTACTCACCAATGTATAATTACTTCTCAATGTCAAGACAATAACACTTAGATTTGATTAACTAATTATTAACTAGAATTAACTATGAGAATTAAACACTTAATTGACACTTGAATTAACAATATTAAACACACATGAGATCATAACTTCATTACTACTTCCTTCAATAGTTATTGTTATTACCCTTAACATGTAATGGTGATGATATTAATCGAACAACACGAAACTGATAAAAGCCAACTTTCATTGTACTAATACCATTCTACCAAGCATCCACAATTAAGACAGAAGTTGAATAGGCATCAATTATATTGAGACCCTATATGTCTACAGAATTTGACAACATAACGATTTAAGCACAAGTTATTCCTTATGATTACACAGGGCAAGTAAAACGGTTAGAGTTACCCACTAATCATGCATACACATACATGAACCTATGCTAGCATGGAAATTTCTAAATCTCAAGATCCACCATCGCTTCACAAGAGATTAACACCCTATCTTATATATTCACGACGCACATAAGACGAATAAGCACAACCAATACTAGATATCATACAATCATCACACACTAAGGTATTAAACAACTAAATAAAGAATTCCATAGCAAATCCGTTACGACCCCATGATCACGATTAGCCTATGATAGCACTCATCGTCATCATGGGTTCATATGAAAACATGATAATAACACGCGAGAATAACTAAATAAACTACTTATATTAAACTAGAGTACGTCACAAGAGTAAATAGGTTCAAAGTAAAGAAAACCAGCATCCACTGTTATAATGAAATAAAGAATCACAAGAAAATATGCTTCCTCTTTGTTGCGGTGTGCTAAAACGGTCTTCTTCCTTATCTCCTTGCTCCTCGATTAATACCACGATTCAACACACGTAAAACGTCTCTGAAAACTACTTATATAGAAGCCCCACAAAACCCAGCTATCTTAGAAGTTGGAAGCTCAACAGAATTAGGTGTCTAAAAATCAGTATCTTTTTTTACGCCCCTGAGCGGCCGCTCAGCAATCCTGAGCGGGCGCCCAACTTCCTGAGCGGTCGCTCAGCAGAGCTGAGCGGGCGCTCAGAACCTTTCTGGAAAATTCATTTTTCTGCTCCCGTTCTTCACTGCATTCTGCTCCTAACTTCCCACTTGCAATGCCAAGCACATACTAAGGCTTATTCTTGATAAAATCTCTCCACAAATGCAAGTAATACCCTGGAATGCACAAACACTAGAAAAATGCATCAAATATGCAAAATACTTTTGATTTCAAGACATCAATTCAAGCTATTATAAGACGTTCTAAGTGGTATAAAATGCCACTTATCAAAGACCATCAGAGATAAAGCAAGAATTTCTGGTTCAAGATTTACAGAATTCATTCCATGTATTGTTGAAGATGATGGAAGTAAAATTCCTATGAAGAAGGATTCTGCTAAGCTTGAGGTAATACTGAAAGAGAAATGTCTATGCTACAATGAAGACTCTTCTCATCCTAGGGTAATAAGACTGGACAATGGTTTAGAAAGAAACCATATCTCTGCTTTAAGGACTGCAATCTATCATATTGGGAGTCAGAATGAAGAGATGAAGCAAGTCAAGACTACACTCTCTCAGGTCCTAAGGATTAAAGAAGAGAAGATGATATCACACTTTGTTAAGAATCATTATGGATTCAGATTGACTCAGTGAGATTGGTAAAAGCTACAAGGACTGTAAGTTGTAGTTAGTTATTCAGTTAAATTCTTTATGCATTTGAACTTAAATGTTTTTGACATCATCAAATCTATTAACTTGTATATTTTGCGTAATTTACAAGTTGGGGGAGATTGTTAGATATATTTGAGATGTCATGTCTAATATGTTTCATGTTTAATTTTCAGATCTTAACAAATAGGAAATATCAGGACTTAGTGGAATCAGTACTTACTGGAAGTCAGAACTTCATATCAGAACTTAATCCGTCAGAATTTAAGTACGGGAGGACTTAAAGTTAAGGAAGGAAGCTGATTTAAAGTAGAAGACCGAGACTAAAACAAAAGAAGATATGCATGGAAAGAATTAGAAGACTGGAAGACTTGTATAAGATATCTGATTGATATATTTTAGGAGACAGGATTATATTCCATATCAATTAGAAGTTATCTTGTAACTGTGTAGTATATAAACACAGACATAGGTTTACACTATATGTGTTATCATTATCGAGAAGATTATATATTGTAACCTAGCAGCTCTTAGTGATATTTGTTCATCACTGAGAGAGAACAGTTCCATTGTAACAGAGTTTATTACATTGAATATATCTATTTATTGTTACTTGTGTTCAAGATCGATTTGATTGTAATAACATTGTATTCAACCCCCTTCTACAGTGTTGTGTGACCTAACATATGTATGTCATTAACTTTATAATTTAAAGCTGACATAATAAATCTACGCAGAAAAATCTCCTTACCTCTTGACTGCAATGGCATTGTGAATCTGGTGCTCAGCTCCTCCAATATGTAGTGGCCTACATTTATCTATTTGTTGAGGGCCATTGAGTAGACCAGCTTCTGGACAACACTTGAAATGTTGTCAAATCCTGACTTTCTGCAGGTGAATGCCCTTATAACAGAATCAAACAGGAATGAGCATTCCCTCCTCAGATACTTCTTGTTCATGCTGGCCAGTATGATCCTCTCAGAGTAATTGATGAAGTCCATGAATTCATACAGCTCATCCTGAGTTGGAGCCTCCACCATCTTTTCACTAGGGATGCCCTAGAGCCTTATTGACATCATCCTCAAGAATCTCCACTTGTTGTCCCTTGATTGTGCAGTTTATCACTATGGTTGCAAATGGACTCTACAGTTTATCACTATGGTTGCAGTTTATCCTCAACAACTGCACAATCTCTACAAGGGTTGTCATGGAATCTATCAATGTATCTTTTGATGATAAAAAGATTACTGGACTTGAAGATTTCAATGATCATGATTCAGCTGAGATTTGAAAATGAAGATGTAAATTCTGATTTTGTAAATTCTGATGACCTAAATCCTGATCCTGTAAGTTCGGATGGGTCAAATTCTGATGTCATTGAAACTGTGGTAATTGCTCTAAAGGAAAATGCACCTGTTCAAGGGGAGCAAGCTGATGATCATACCACATCTCAAGACTCTCAAAAAGCATCAGAACCAGTCACTAGCTCTTTAAGTTCTGATTCATCAAATTCTGATGAGCCAAATTCTGATAATTCTGAAAACTCTGATTCTTCAATTCCTGAAGGATCCAACTCAAATTCTGAAATTTCAGAGAGCATAACTTCAGGGGGAGCATCAGAAAATGCTGATGGAGACAACATGGATCATGGGGGAGGATCCAGTTCTAGATATCAACTTCCATCTACAAGGAAGTAGACTAAAGCACACACACCTGACTTAATAATTGGAGATCCTGAAGCAGGTGTCAGAATTAGAACTGTAACATCAAATGAATGTCTCTATCATTCCTTTCTATCTCAGACTGAACCAAAGAAAGTGGAAGAAGCTCTTCAAGATGCTAATTGGGTGCAAGCAATGCATGAAGAGTTTAATGAATTTGAAAGAAATAAAGTCTGTACCAGTAGTGCCAAGACCAAAGAACAGATCAATTGTTGGCACAAAATGGGTGTTCAGAAAAAAACTGACAGTGATGGCATAATTACAAGAAACAAAGCAAGGCTGTTTGCTAAAGGTTACTCTCAACAGGAGGGTATTGACTATGATGAAACATTTGCTCCAATTGCTAGATTGGAAGCCATAAAAATCTTTTTGGCTTATGCTGCTCACAAGAAGTTTAAAGTCTTTCAAATGGATGTGAAAAGTGCTTTTCTCAATGGAGAATTGGAAGAAGAGGTATATGTTGAACAACCTCCAGGCTTTGTAGATCCAAAATTTCCAAATCATGTCTACAGGCTTGACAAAGCACTTTATGGCCTTAAGCAAGCTCCATGAGCATGGTATGAGACTTTAGCTCAATTCCTTCTGGAAAGTGGATTTACGAGAGGCATAATTGATAAAACTTTGTTCTACCTCAACCATGGAAAGGACTTACTTTTGGTACATATATTTGTTGATGATATCATCTTTGTCTCTATAAATACAAAACTTTGTGAAAGATTTTCCAAGTTAATGCAGTCAAGGTATCAAATGAGTATGATGGGAGAATTAAGCTATTTTCTGGGACTTCAAGTCAAGCAAACTGCAGAAGGTACTTTCATAAATCAATCCAAGTACACCAGAAATCTACTCAAGAAATTTGGAATGCAAGACAGTTCTACTGCATAAACTCCTATGGCCACTGCCACCAAGTTAGATAAAAATACTGGAGCATCAGTAGATATTACTAACTACAGAGGTATGATTGGCTCTTTACTCTATTTAACTGCAAGTAGACCAGATATCATGTATGCTACCTGTCTTTGTGCAAGATTTCAGGCTGATCCAAGAGAACCTCATCTAATAGCTGTGAAAAGAATTTTCAAGTACCTCAAGGGTACAACTGATCTAGTATTGTGGTATCCTAGGGAATCAGATTTAAGCTAATAGGTTACTCAGATGCAGATTTTGCAGGATGCAAAATAGACAGGAAAAGCACTAGTAGAAGCTGCCAATTTCTTGGAGGCAGATTGGTTTCTTGGTTTAACAAGAAATAGAAATCAATTTCCACATCAACTGCAGAAGCAGAATATATTGCTACAGGAAGCTGTTGTGCACAGATTCTTTGGATGAAGAATCAGTTACTGGACTATGGGTTAGAATTTTCTAAAATACCTATTTACTGTGATAATCAAAGTGCTATTGCTATGACAGGAAATCCAGTTCAACACTTAATGACAAAGCACATCAGTATTAGGTACCATTTTATACGAGAACGGGAACATGTGATGGAAGGTACAGTGGAATTGCATTTTGTTCCAACAGATCAACAACTAGCAGATATCTTCACAGAACCACTATGTGAAGCTAATTTTACAAGACTGGTAAATGAACTTGGAATGATTTTAGGTTCTTTTTCAAAATCTGTTTAGTTTTTGTTCTCATACATCAGACTTTATGATCAATATTTACAAATTTTCTTATCTCAATGTAATCTGTGCTTAAATTGTAATATATTAAACACTGCTTGTTATCTGATGTGATTCTATAAACTCTGAAAGTGTTTTGAATGTTCTGTGACTATTCAATCCAATGAGGATTATCTTGTTAGATGCTGACTTAGTAGTCTTTAACAAACTATGAATCCCATGTTTGAATTAATTATTTATGTGGAAATCAATAACACAAGCAAATTCTGATTTTGATCTTAGTCAAATTTACTTTGTGTATCTTCTTACTAAGTCACAAACTATATTATTGCTTCTTATCTGTCAAATTCTGATGTCAGTAAATCTTAAGGATGAACTACATGCTTGATAAGCCTCACTTATCTAAAGAAAATAAAAGAAAAGAAAATTTGAAATCAGGTACTCCTTTGAGATCTAGAGTAAATATGTGAAAGGGAATACCCAAGTGCATTGCTGGTATTAAGTAATATGCATTAGAAAAGTAATTTTTTTCTTGGTGACTTTTCACATTCTTTGATTACTGGAGAAATATTCTGATAACAACATAAATTCTGATAGCAGTTGTAACTCATTTACACTGAGAAGCCACTGTCAAAAGAATTTCAAAAGATGTATAAAATGAGCACAAACAGTTGAGGTGGAT
This sequence comes from Apium graveolens, assembly GCF_009905375.1. Classification (NCBI taxonomy): domain Eukaryota; kingdom Viridiplantae; phylum Streptophyta; class Magnoliopsida; order Apiales; family Apiaceae; genus Apium; species Apium graveolens. Next base: position 21,007 of record NW_027418882.1, on the reverse strand, counting down.
ACTTGCATAAATTTATTCTATAGTAGACTTCAAAATTAAGGACATATTTTAAGCACTTTTCTTAGTTATGCCTTATTTCTAAGATATACTGAAGTTTATCAGACTTTAATCTTTATCTGATCATTTGCAAATACACACACTATCACTCCATATGAATGATGAAAATTATTGTGGTGATTAAGTTGTTTCAGATAAATAGTTAAGCATTATTTGCATAAATTCCTGAGGACAAGTTCTGATTATGTTCTGATGATTAAACTCTGAAGAAACCAGTCAGTATTTGTGTGAAGAATCACAGAAATAGTCATTCACTTTTTTTGAAGTACAGAAGCCATGTTTTGATGACCGTTAAATTCCGATAATAGTCAAGTTCTGATGCAAATCATGATGCTTACGTGACATTATTTATTTACTTGACTTATTTTTTTAATATTTACTGTAACGGTCATATTATCAGAAAATATTTAAGTGAGATAAAAACATGTCTAATCATTTGGTTAATGGGTTGCGTGTTTGTTTTGATAACCGCATGTGAGCAATAATTGAAAGAGATATGTCCTAAGTCCAATCATGTATGAGGATTTAGGAATAACTTTTATGTAATCTGTTTTGATTTCATTGATATTAATAAAAGACTTGTTTTGTTTTTATTGCGGGCTCTATCTATTTTAAGTGTTTAAATAAGTTATACCACATTTTAGAGTAAAGCTTTTTATGGATTGTGATGAGATCATAATAATGAGACCTAAAAGATGATAACTCTAAACTTAAATAGTTCCTGGTCGTAGGATTACTAACTGGTAATTAATAATCCGTAAATATCGGTACATACTATGCTTGCTTCATTATGAAGGATGTCTGTTCTCATAGACATTTGTGTGGTGACACTATAGCTAGTATGTAGGTGCTTATTATAGAATAAGTTCACTGAACATGACTCACACAGCTGAACAAATGATGAAGTTCACTCACGTGTCAGCAGTTGTTCACATAGTGATAGTTGTATAAGTATCCTTAGACTTGAGGTCATCATAGTCAGCTTGTGTACACTGAACTATGCTTTGGTTTAGTTCTTATTCTTCAGGGACAATTATAAGGGCTGTACTGGGTATAGGAATTTGTACACGAAGATAGTATATGATCAATAAAGGATCTACCCTTCCAGTGAAGGAAGAGAATGTTCAATGCTGATCCACTTATGCTAGTTCAGGAATCTCTGGCCAGAGTGAATAAAATTAGAAAGGAGTTTCTAATTTACATTAAATAGAACTAAGCATAGTGAATGGGAAACCAAGTGATTAAATAAGATAGGCTTGACACAAGTTCCCTGCCTTGTATTTAATCATGACATTGCAGGGTAGAAGGAATTGATTGTACGGTAACTACTCACTGAATAGGTTCTTGGTATTCTAAGCAGTGAATTCGTATTATCCGGATAGTCGCGATATGATGAGAAGTATCCCTCACGATGTAGAATAAATATGATTAATTAATTAATCATATTTAATGAATTAGAGAATTTATATAAATAATGATAAAATAGTTTTATTATTATTTATTCTACTAACGGCTTAATATTGAACCTACAGGGTCATACCATAAAAAAGAATGATTTAATGTGGAGGAATTAATTAATAATGGCTGATAATTATTTTTTTATGAAATAAATAATTAATTGGAAAATTTAATAATTGATTAAATAAGATTTAATTGATTATAAATTAATTAAGAAAAAGTTCTTAATATTATTAATTAAGAATTTAATTTTTGGAAATTAAATCAAGTGAGAGAATTATTTCTAAATTGTTTAGAAAAAGGATTAATAATTAAAAGGTGTTTTAATTATTAATGAGAATAATAAAGGGTTAATAATAATAATATTTTATGGGAAAATTTTCAGCTGAAAATTTTGCCTATAAATATACTATTATAAACCCTATTTTTGCCTCAATTAAAAATTTACAAAAACCCTAATTCTCTCCACCTCCTCCTCCTTCATTACATCGATTTCTTGGTGGATACCGATGGAGTGCTTCACACTTGAGGAGCATCTGCTAGGGATCTCCGCTCGTTGTTCTTGGATCGCTTTTAAAGGTTAGAAATTGATCCCATATATTTTAATCCCAATTTATATACTTTTATTTGGATTTTATATGTGTAAAATTGATTTACCATGCTTTTGTGATAGATAAAATCCTACAATGGTATCAGAGCCAGGTTGTATGCATATAGATCTGTGATAAAAATTTCAGAATTTTATGTGCTTGTATGAATTAATTATAATTTTAAAAGTTATATCATGTATTTTACTATGACTGATTAGAAATTGTTTCTCAGAATTATTTTGACTGTAGATCTGGGTTCTACAAGTGTTGTAGATCGTCTGGGTATTTTTTTCATGATTTTATGATGTATGGTTTAATTGTTATGAATTTTTGAAGTTGTATTAATTAAAATTCGTAATAAAAAATATGTATATATATAATCTGTTGTGTATATATATATTATATATTCTGCTGGTAATTAAAGAAGAGCACATGTGTTGATGGTGGCACGGAAAAAGAGATAACAGCAGTAATAGTGCGGCGACGGCGACTGTCAGAACAGGGGGGAGACCGCGCGTCTGACGTGCGCGCGTGGGGCACACACGCTCGTGTGTCACGCGCGGTGCATGTCAGACACGCGCGGTGCATGTCAGACACGCGCGGATCAAAGGTCAGCGTAGTGCTGATGTCATGCTGACGTCATCAGATGACGTCATGCTGACGTCAGCTCAGGTTTTTGGGCGCGTGAGGCGCGTGTGCGCGTGGGGGCGCGTGGGCGACGGTCTGACACGCGCCTGACAGCGCGTGTGCGCGTGGCGGCGCGTGGGTCACCTTCTCGGGGCGCGTGAGGGCGCGCCGTTGGATTCATCTTTTCGAGACGCATCTAATGGTATATTATATGATATTTTCTGAAATTGTTTCGGACTATTTATAGCTAACAGTATTGTTTTAAAGCTGTTTTTGACTGTTTTAATTGCTTTTAAATGCCTCATGTGATACATAGAGATGTATAATGCTTAGACCAATATGCTACATGATTTAACATGCCTATCTTTACGTTTATTCATGCTTATATATGTGATATATGCTTAGTTAATCATGCGATGATAGATTTAGGTGAACTTAATTAACATAAGGCGTTTATTAGACAATCTAGTATAGTGAAATTATTTCATGACCTTAATATAAATATTATGAATACGATCATGAGATTCTTGTGTTTATGAAACACGTAATTGAATATGAATTTTCAATATTGAGAGAAAGGATGATTCTGTCAACAACAGATTTCTATCTGTAAGAAAGGGTTATTAAGTGACGCCTCTTAACAATGCTCCACCCGATCTGGGAATCATCTGATTATCGATTATTGATTTGAAATATTTAATTTAAAAGGAAGAATCTCTTTATAATATGATTAAGATTGTAACGTAATATAATCCCTCTAAAATTAAATAATATCAAGTAGTAATTGGCCAATGACACAACGGGCTTGTGTCGGTCATAGCCTTCCAACATGATAGAAAGTGGTTCTTCTTTTTAAATCATTGTCGTTTCGTGCTACAGCCGAGGGCTTTGATTTTGAAATAAGAAATACTTGTCTATTACATAGAGATGTGTACACTGAATTAGAATCTAAAGGTCGTTACCTGCTACAGCCGTGGCCGTGGAGACTGATTCAATTGTATAAAATATTGGGTTAGACTTGACTTAGAATATTAAGTTTGTCGTGCCACAGCCGTGACTCAATTATTCAAGAGGCTAAAGTTATATTAGGGAATAACATAAGATGTAATTGACAAGAGTTGTCTGCCTATTGAACATCACATGACGTTTCGTGCTACAGCCGAGATTGTGTGATGGAATGTAGGATCCCTATTCCCACTAGCATTATGAATGTTTAATTTTCACTTAGGGGTTGTATAAATTAGATAAACTAGTGGGAGCCACTTATGAATAAAGACCCGATTCATATAATGTTTTGAAATGAAATTGAATATTTGCTAAGTGTTGTTATGTGTTTATCATTTACAGATTTACTATATTCTTCATGTCTTCTGCACTATCACTCCGGAGCATACTAGATGCTCACAAGTTGACTGGTCCTAATTTAGCTATTTGTTTTCACTGTAACAAGTTGGGGCACTGGAAGAGGAACTGCAAGGTTTACCTTGCAGAATTGAAGAAGAAGAAGGGTAGTGAGTCTACCGCTTCTGATTCAGGCATGTTCATGATCGAAGTCAATATGTCACTAGGTCAAATTTCTACTTGGGTATTAGATACTGCCTGTGGTTCTCATATTTGCAATTCATTGCAAGGACTAAAGGGAAGTAGGACTCTTGAAAAAGATGAGGTGATTCTACGTATGGGTAATGGAGCAAGGGTTGCGGCCATATCTGTAGGATCATTTAGTCTACATATGCCTACGGGCAAGACTATTATTTTGAATAATTGTTATTACGTTCCCTCTATTGTGAGGAATATTGTTTCTATTCCTATGTTGGATATGGATGGTTTTTCATTTATTATTAAGAATAATGAATGTTCTATTCTTAGAGATAATATTCTTTATGGACGTGGAATTTTAAATAATGGTCTGTATGTATGTGACGTAGAGCATGATTTACTTCAGATTGAACAAACTAACAAAAGAAAACGAGATGATGAAAATCAGACCTATTTATGGCACTGTAGGCTAGGTCATATTAGTGAAAATAGACTGCGGACATTGCATAAGGAAGGGTTACTTGACCCCTTTGATTTTGAATCATATGCTACATGCGAGTTTTGTCTATTGGGTAAAATGACCAAATCTCCATTTAGTGGATATGGAGAGAGGGCTGCAGATTTGCTAGGATTGGTACACACAGATGTATGTGGACCAATGTCTACGCAAGCCATGGGTGAATTTTCATACTTCATTACTTTCATAGATGATAAATCTAGATTCAGATATTTGTATTTGATGAAACACAAGTCTGAAGCCTTTGAAAAGTTCAATGGAGAAACAAACCAAACACAGTATTATAACTCTTCGATCAGATCGAGGTGGTGAATACTTGAATGGTGAGTTTCTAGATTATCTCAAAGAAAATGGTATAGTCTCCCAATGGACTCCTCCATATACTCCACAGTTGAATGGGGTATCTGAAAGGAGAAATCGAACTTTGTTAAACATAGTTTGGTCCATGATGAGCTATGTGAATCTTCCAGTATTCCTATGGGGTTATACATTGCAAACCTCAGCATATTTACTGAATAAGGTGCCTTCCAAATCTGTTCCTCAAACTCCATATGAGATATGGAAAGAAAGGAAACCGAGTCTTAAACACGTTAAGATTTGGGGATGTCCAGCTTATGTCAAGAAAGTTGACCGAGATAAGCTGGAATCTCGATCCGTAAAATATAATTTTGTGGGATATCCTAAAGAGACTTTGGGGTATTACTTTTACACCGATCATCGGGTGTTTGTCTCCAGACATGCTACCTTCTTGGAAAAGCAGTTTATCCTTGAAGGAAACATTGGGAGCAAAATTGAACTTGATGAAGTTCAAGAAGCACAAACTACTACGGATCAAGTGGAAACACCTGTTCAGACTGAACAACCTTCTGTGGAACAGCCCATTCGTAGGACAGGGAGAGTGTCTCGCCAACCTGAGAGGTATTATGGCCTTGTCATTGAGAATGGCAATGAGTTGTCAATCATTGATGATGACGACCCTGTGACCTATAATGAGGCTATGAGTAGTGTTGACTCAGAGAAATGGCATAGTGCCATGAAATCCGAAATGGAATCTATGTATACCAACCAAGTATGGACTCTAGTTGAGGCGCCTGATGGTGTTAAGCCTATTAGGGTGCAAGTGGGTATACAAAAGAAAGATTGGAGCAGATGGCCAGGTGGAGACCTATAAGGCCAGGCTTGTGTTAAAAGGATTCAAACAAAGGCAAGGGATTGACTTTGATGAAACTTTTTCGCCTGTAGCCCTGTTAAAATTCAATTCGGATTTTGCTTACGATTGCTGCTTACTACGACTATGAGATCTGACAAATGGACGTGAAAACGGCCTTCCTCAATGGGGAACTTGAGGAGGAAGTGTATATAACACAGCCATAGGGTTTTCTTTCCAAGGGAAATGAACACCTAGTGTGTAAGCTGTTGCGAACCATATATGGTTTAAGGCAAGCTTCTCGTAGATGGAACATCCATTTTGATGAGACAATCAAAGAGTTTGGTTTTATCAAAAATATAGATGAACCATGTGTCTACAAGAAGGTTAGTGGGAGCGCGGTAACATTTCTTGTATTGTATGTGGATGACATACTTCTTATAGGAAATGATATACCGATGCTGCAATCAGTCAAAGTATGGCTATCAAAGAACTTCACCATGAAGGACTTGGGAGAAGCATCCTACATTCTCGGTATGAAGATCTATAGAGATAGATCTAGAAGAGTGATAGGTCTTACCCAGGGTACATATATCCAGAAAGTGCTTAAAAGGTTTAGCATGGAAAACTCCAAAAGAGGTCTCATATCGATGAGCCATGGAGTGTCCCTTTCCGAGAAAATGTCTCCTAAGACACCTGAGGAAAGAGAGCGTATGAGTATGATTCCTTATGCTTCAGCAATAGGATCTATCATGTACGCGATGTTGTGTACTAGGCCTGATATTGCTTATTCAATTAATGTGACGAGCAGATATCAGTCCAATCCAGGTGAAGACCACTGGAAAGCAGTGAAAAACATCCTTAAGTACTTACGAAGGACTCAGGACATTTTTCTTGTTTTTGGTGGTGAATCTGAGTTGAAAATAGAGGGTTATACTGACTCTAGTTTTCAATCAGGAAGTGATAGCAAATCCATGTCAGGGTACGTGTTTACTCTGAATGGTGGTGCGATTAGTTGGAAGAGTTCCAAACAGTCTATAACGGCTGACTCCACAGCGGAAGCAGAATATATAGCTGCAAGTGAGGCTGCAAAAGAAGCCGTTTGGATGAGGAAATTTGTTTCTGAGTTGGGAGTTGTTCCTAGCGTTGAAGAGCCTATTGTGTTGTATTGTGATAACAATGCAGCAATAGCACAAGCCAAGGAACCTAGGTCTCATAAAAATTCCAAACATGTCCTGCGGCGCTTTCATCTGATTAGGGAGATTGTTGAAAGAGGAGATGTCAACGTCGAGAGAGTTGACACACATAACAACATAGCAGACCCTTTAACAAAGCCACTTTCTCAAAGTCACTTTGATCGTCATAAAGATAAGATGGGTATTAGATACCAGAGTAATTGGCTTTAGTACAAGTGGGAGATTGAAAGAGATATGTCCTAAGTCCAATCATGTATGAGGATTTAGGAATAACTTTTATGTAATCTGTTTTGATTTCATTGATATTAATAAAAGACTTATTTTGTTTTTATTGCGGGCTCTATCTATTTTAAGTGTTTAAATAAGATATACCACAGTTTAGAGTAAAGCTTTTTATGGATTGTGATGAGATCATAATAATGAGACCTAAAAGATGATAACTCTAAACTTAAATAGTTCCTGGTCGTAGGATTACTAACTGGTAATTAATAATCCGCAAAGATCGGTATATACTATGCTTGCTTCATTATGAAGGATGTCTGTTCTCGTAGAAATTTGTGTGGTGACACTATAGCTAGTATGTAGGTGCTTATTATAGAATAAGTTCACTGAACATGACTCACACAGCTGAACAACTAATGGAGTTCACTCACGTGTCAGCAGTTGTTCACATAGTGATAGTTGTACAAGTATCCTTAGACTTGAGGTCCTCATAGTCATCTTGTGAACACTGAACTATGCTTTGGTTTAGTTCTTAGTCTCCAGGGACAATTATAAGGGCTCTACTGGGTATAGGAATTTGTACACGAAGATAATGTATGATCAATAAAGGATCTACCCCTTCCAGTGAAGGAAGAGAATGTTCAATGCTGATCCACTTATGCGAGTTCAGGAATCTCTGGCCAGAGTGAATGAAATTAGATAGGAGTTTCTAATTTACATTAAATAGAACTAAGCATAGTGAATGGGAAAGCAAGTAATTAAATAAGATAGGCCTGACACAAGTTCCCTTCCTTGTATTTATTCGTGACAGTGCAGGGTAGAAGGAATTGATTGTACGGTAACTACTCACTGAATAGGTTCTTGGTATTCTAAGCAATAAATTCGCATTATCCGGATAGTCGCGATATGCTGAGAAGTATCCCTCACGATGTAGAATAAATATGATTAATTAATTAATCATATTTAATGAATTAGAGAATTTATATAAATAATGATAAAACAGTTTTATTATTATTTGTTGTGAATATGTTGTGTACTTAATGATCACTTAAACAAAATGTCTAAGTAGATTTTACTTAGTGAAATTATGTAGCACTCGACGGATAAGAGTTTTAGTCCCGACGGATAACTCGTTATAGTCCCGACGGATGATTAACTTATTATCCATCGAGTGAGTAGCTTATGTAATAATAAGTTTGTAGCACAGTGTTGTATGCACCTTTGTATAGAATCTGTAGTAGCATATAAGTCATGTTGACTTTAACTAGATATGCAGAATAGGTTGATTAACTGTACATAAGCAATGTCTTGTAATTCTGTATAAGTGAAATGAAGTCAAGTGCTAAAATAGCTACCAACGGATGATTAACAAAGCTTCGACGGATGATCAAATGACTATCAACGGATGTTTAACATAGCAGTCGACGGATGATCAATTAAGTCATCGACGGATAATCAATTAAGTCATCGACGGATGATCTGAAAGTCGACGGATGATCATATTAAGATTCAAACATCAGTTGAACAGTGAAAGCTGACACACAGCCGTTGAGTTGGATACAAGTACACTGTGGAAGCCCATTAACTGGGTAATAGAGGACAAAAAGCAGCAAAGATCAAGACTGTTAGATTTTATATTTATTCAGTTCTTTTGACTTTGTAATCTTGGTAATATATAAACCAAGAGAGTAGCAAATAGAAAAATAACTGAGATAGCTAAGAAACAACAACAGAGAAATCTTTGTAAGCACTATCTTTAGCATTTCCTGTATTTTTAGCAGTTCTATTTTGTAAGCAGCTGTGAGCATTTCTGCACACAGAGTCTTCTCGATATATTAAATATATCTCTGGTGGAATTGTTTAAATCCACCAGAAAGTTTTTAAAGACTCTTGTTTTTAATTACTTATGTTTTGATTCATTCAAGTTTACATTCCGCATTGTGCTAATCAAAACAAATATATCCATAATCGAGTTGAATATTTTTATTTCAAGAAAAAGGTTCAAGAATTCCATTCAACCCCCTTCTGTAATTCTTGCTATATTGTTAAGGGACTAACAATTGGTATCAGAGCAAGCTCTTAATCTACAAAGAGTTTAAAGATCAAAACAATTCAGCAAGATGAACAAGAAAGATGTTGGAGTCAAGATTCTTTTTCTTGATAAAGATAATTACCATCATTGGAAGGTAAAGATGCATCTTCATATGCTTTCTCAAGATGAGGCCTATGTGGACTGCATAGAAAGAGGCCCTCATGTTCCTATGAGAGCTGCAACAGGAAATGAACCATCAGTTCCAAAGCCAAGGCATGAATGGTCTGATCCTGATATTGAACAAGTCAGGAAAGATAAAAAGGCCATGAACATTCTGTTCAATGGTGTTGATGTAGACATGCTTGATAACATCATCAACTGCAAGACTGCCAAGGAAGTTTGGGACACAATACAGATAATCTGTGATGGTACTGAGCAAGTAAGAGAAAATAAAATACAGCTCCTGATTCAGCAATATGAGCATTTTCACAATGAAGAAAGTGAGTCACTCACTGATATTTTTAGTAGATTCCAAAAGCTACTAAATGCTCTTAAATTGCATGGAAGAGTCTATCAGACTAAAGACTCCAATCTGAAATTTCTCAGATCTCTTCCAAAGGAATGGAAACCAATGACAGTCTCATTGAGAAACTCACAAGATTATAAGGAGTTTACTTTGGAGAGACTGTATGGCATTCTGAAGACCTATGAGCTTGAAATAGAGCAGGATGAAAGAATGGAGAGAGGAAAGAAGAAAGGAGGATCCATTGCACTAGTGGCTGAACTGGAAAAGGAGAAGGAAGTGAAGATGGAAGCTGTGGAATCAACTTCAAAGGCCTGTGAAAGCAAGGGTAAAGGGCTAGCTGCAGAAAGTGAAGATTCATTGAGTCAAGATGACATGGAGGACATTGATGAGCACCTAGAATTCCTTTCAAGAAGATTTGCCAAGCTCAAGTTCAAGAAGAACTTTGGAGCTGCCAAGCCAAATAGAAACATGGTGGATAAATCAAAATTCAAGTGTTTCAAATGTGGCTTGGCAGGGCATTTTGCAAATGAGTGTAGAAAGTCAGATTCCAGTAAGAAAAGATTTGAGTCTGTGGATTATAAGCAAAAATACTTTGATCTACTCAAACAGAAGGAAAGGGCTTTTATTACACAAGAGAATGACTGGGCAACTGATGGTTTGGATGAAGATGAGGATGTCAGTTATGTCAATCTAGCCCTTATGGCCAAGTCTGATGAAACAGAGACAAGTTCCTCAAGCAATCAGGTAATCACTACAAACCTTGCACATTTATCTAAAGCTGAGTGTAATGATGCAATAAATGACATGTCTACAGAATTGTATTATTTGCGTGTTACACTTAAGTCCCTCACTAAAGAAAATGCTAAAATCAAAGAAAACAACTTGTTTTTGAGTGAGAGGAATAATGTGCTTGAGTCTCAGTTTGTTGAGTTTGAGAAACTAAAAATTGATTGTAGAATTGCCAAGGAGGAATTACCTGAGTCCTTGAAAAAGGAAGAAATTTTAAAGAAGCAGCTCGATCGTGAACAGGAGGTGATTAAAGCATGGAAAATATCCAGAGATGTTCATGCTCAAATCACCAAGGTTCAAGGAATTGAGTCCTTTTGTGATGAAGCCTGGAAAAAGAATAAGGAGAAACTAGAACCTATTTTGGTAGATGGATTGCTGACAGATGTAGACTCGATGGATGATGAGAACTATCCGTCGGATAACAAAAAGTGTTATCCGTCGAATGATAAAAATCCTCATCCGTCGGCTGTGAGCAAACCCATTAGCAAAGCCAAATTAACCAAGCTAAATGAAAAGTATGGGTCTGTTTCCAAGAACTTTGTTTCAGGAGAGTCAAGTCAAGCCAAGAAAGGGAAGAAGGCTAATGTTGGTCACATGACTGTCAAACAGTTAAGTGACAGACTTGAGAAGATAGAGGTAAAAACAGAGACTAAAAGGAAAAACAATAGGAATGGTAAAGTAGGGATTAACAAACATAATAACTACACACCTGACAAATATGCTCCTAGAAAAATCTGTGTCAAATGTGGTAGTGTAAATCATTTGTCTGTTAATTACAAATCTGCCATGCCTACTCCCATGTCTGTTCAGCCTCAATTCTCTAACATGAATGCCATGCTTCCCATGCCTGTTAATGCTATGCCTACACAGAACATGAATGCATAGTTTGCTAATATGCCATTTGCACCTAATCCATATTATGCTGCATATAATATGCCTTAAATGCCATTTAGCATGCCTTACTGGAATAACATGTTTGCACCAAGCATGCCATTTCCTGTTAGCCATAACATGCATGATAATTCTGTTGCATCTAGTGGTTTCAAAGGCCCAACCCAAATGACTAAGGAAGAATCTGAAATTCCTAAGTCAAATGAGTTAAGACCTAAGAAACAGAAGAAGAAAGCTAACAAGGCAGGACCCAAGGAAACTTGGGTACCAAAATCAACTTGATTTGATTTTGATGTGTGCAGGGAAACAGAAGGAATCTTTGGTACTTGGATAGTGGTTGTTCAAGACACATGACTGGTGATTCTACCCTACTCACAGAGTTTGAAGAGAGAGCTGGCCCAAGCATCACATTTGGAGATGACAGCAAAGGTTATACTGTGGGATATGGCTTGATTTCAAAGGACAATGTCATCATTGAAGAGGTTGCCTTAGTGGATGGTCTCAAACACAATCTGTTGAGTATCAGCCAGCTTTGTGATAAAGGCAACTCAGTAACCTTCAACAAAGAAACCTGTGTTGTGATTAATAATCAAAACAACAAAGTGGTTCTCACTGGTGTGAGAAGAGGAAATGTGTATCTAGCTGACTTCAACTCAACTAAAGCAGAATCTGTAACTTGTCTTCTTAGTAAAGCAAGTCAAGATGAAAGTTGGCTATGGCACAAGAAGCTATCCCATTTGAACTTCAAGACCATGAATGAGCTGGTAAAGAAAGAGCTAGTTAGAGGTATTCCTATGGTGGAGTTTACAAAGGATGGACTGTGTGATGCCTGCCAAAAAGGGAAGCAGATTAAAGCATCATTCAGGAAGAAACTTGATTCAGCAATTGAAGAGCCTCTACAACTGCTTCACATAGATTTGTTTGGACCAGTCTATATATTGTCAATCTCAAAGAAAAGATTTTGCCTAGTAATTGTAGATGATTTCTCAAAGTTCTCTTGGACATATTTCCTAAAGTCCAAAGATGAGGCTAGTGAAATCATCATCAATCACATAAGGCAAGTTAACAATCATCCTGATTTCAAAGTTAGAAGAATCAGGAGTGATAATGGAACTGAGTTCAAGAACTATGTCATGAGAGCATTTTGTGAGGAAAATGGAATCTTGCATGAGTTTTCAGCAGCAAGGACTCCACAACAGAATGGGGTAGTGGAAAGAAAGAATAGATCTCTTATTGAAGCTACAAGGACAATGCTTGAAGAATCAAAACTACCAACATACTTCTGGGCTGAAGCTGTAAACACTGCATGCTACACTCAGAACATCTCTCTGATTAATCAAGCAAGATGCATGACACCTTATCAATTGTTCAAGAACAAGAAGCCAACTCTGAACTTTCTTCATGTCTTTGGCTGTAAATGCTATATTCTGAGAAATCAAACTGATCAAAATGGGAAGTTTGATGCTAAAGCAGATGAAGGAATTTTTGTTGGATATGCTGTTGGTAAAGCATATAGAGTCTACAATCTAAGAACCAACATTGTTGTTGAATCTATACATGTTGTGTTTGATGATAAAAAGATTGAAGGACTAAAATGTAATAACCCCAATTTTTGGGAATTTTTGAAACCCTTATGAATAGTGTTTTTGCTGAATGAGAAAACTTTTCATGCCACGCTATGTAGGGGTTCTGTTATTGATCTTATGGGATATTATTAGTACTCTATGTGGTATATAAGTGTATGTAAAGATCGTCAGAATCCAATTCCGAACACTTTGATTTTTCCCGGAAATCCACAATATACGGAGAGAATTGAGTATAAGGTAACAGGATAAAAAGGATTTAAATTAAAGGATTATAAGAGAGGATCATAAAAGGAATATAATATATTGAGAAAGGTTAAGGGAACCTAAGTAATAAGATCCCGGGTATGATCCCTCAAACGATAAACGAGAACGAAAGATAAGCGAACCGTAAAACAAATAAGTGACCAAGAGACAAGCTTGTACAAGAAGCCAGGGATTGTGACATCATCAAACCACAAGGTGTGGACAAGTGGGAGCATAATGACATGTGCAAGGTGACACAAGCATGACATAGGGAAGGAGGAGGTGTGGTTGGTTTATAACCACACAAATAAAAGGTTAATTAAGTCATTAACCAAAAATAACACAAAAATCAACCAACCAAGCAAATCATTTCATTTTCATCAAACAAAACACAAAAATATCATTCTTCCCAAGCTAGCTCTCGGCCCATTTCTTAAAATTTGAAGATCCAAGCTCCACCACTTATTATTTAGCAAGGTAATTATCCTAGCTTCTCCTAGTTAAGTTACATACTTCCTATAAGTTTAAGCTTCTAATTCCAAGCCAATCTTTTTCTATAAATCAAGGAAGAAGATGGTGAATAGTAACCTTCAAGAAATAACTTTAGTTTTCTTGGATTTTTATGAAAGATTAAGGTTATACAAGCAAGGATCAAGGTTCTTTTAGGCATTCAAAGCTCTTGGGTTGTGTTAGGAAGCTTCAAGGAGGTATAAACAACTTTCACCTTTAACTTATAGTTTGAACTTTGAGTTTTGATGAGTTTATGGATGGATTAATGTCTATATAGAAATATCCATGTATGTATAGCAAGATCCATGTATGTTAGATAGTTGGGTTGGATTTGTGGTGATTTTGGATATGAATCTTGGTTAATGGTTAATGAATCTTAAGTTATGGATTAGTAGATCATGTTTGTGGTTGAATAAGTTGGAAAACCTTGAGATTATGGACTGACTTTGCCTTGATATAAGTTGTGTTTGATGTATTGATGATGGTTGGGTGGTTTGTAGTGAATTGGTAAAGAATTGGAGTGGTATAAATATTGGTAATCGCGTAAACATAGCCGTCGTAATGTCCGATTTTCTTTGGACTGTTTTTGTGCATAGCATTAGGACCCGAGAACCCCCTGCTAGATTGTGACCACTGCCATGTTTAGATAGCTCATGTTACGAGCTTCGTTTTGATATGTAGTTCGTTCGATTCCGATTTACGGTTTAGGAGAAACGACCGTTTCAAGTAACGGCGTTTCGCGAACGAAACTTTTTTCCCTCGCCTTACTTTGAAATGTAGGTTAAAGACCAAAAAGGGTTAATTAATGCATGAAACATTTATGGTAAGTATTTTAGGCAGTTGGTAAGTCACTCGCGAAGGAATCGCTTTAAAACTCGTAAAGGTTAAATTATTAAAAATGGTGGAGCCGAGGGTACCCGAGTGACTTAAGCGAATCAGTGAGCGCAAAACAAGCGTTAGAGTCTAAGTTAGTTAAAGTATAGATTCACAAGTGACTTTGGTTTAATTCCAACTTACTTGTTGTTTATAGGTTACCAGACTCGTCCCGAGCCATTCGTAACCCCCAGTCGCTCAGGCAAGTATTCTATCCGATACACTGTTGTTGTGATGTAAATGTATGTTTATGCATTATCTTGTGATATTGCATGATTGTTATTTAGCAAATGTTGCGATATATTGTAGCATGTGATATGGTATATATGCATGCCTGTTTTATATTCTTGAGATATATATCTGTTGGTTTATCTGATAATACCTATGCTAAAGGATAGTTGTATCTTGCATATACCCTTAGTATAGGGACTCAAAGGTGAAAATATTTTCAAAAAAACCGGGAGTCGAGGATCCCGAGTAATCTTGTATATATATGGATATGGATATATATATATATATATATATATATTTATATATATATATATATGGTTATAGTTTTCCAAACTATTAATCGAATAAGGTTTATTCGATAACTTGAAACTTTATTTTATTATTGAATATTATTTCGAATAGTATTCGAGGATTTATGACTCCTTTTATTTTATTTAATGAATATTATTTATAATATTCATTCGAGGGCTTATGACTCTTTTATATTATTTATTGAATATTATTTGAATATTCATTCGAAGGCTTATGACTCAGTTTATATTATTTAATGAATATTATTTGAATATTCATTTGAGGATCTATGACTCCGATTATTTGCTGAAATATATTCTTTATTTTATTAAAGAATAAGGTGTCAATAATCAAACTTATTTTCGATTATTCAAATAAAGATAATACTTTTATATAAGTATATCTTGGGTTATTTAATACTCGTTTCAAGTATAAATTTTAATACTTCTACTTCAATTATTTTTATAAAGACTATTCTTTATGGGAATATTATTTAATTAATAATATTCAGATATTTTCTAACATTCTGGGGACTGATTTACTTCATTAAATCAGCCTTACTCCAAACACTCTTTAAAGTGTTTTCGAGTCTTCAAAATGATTTTTAAAAGTCAGAGCGGATCCCAAAACTCATTTTTATATTTAAGATCTTCCTTTTTAAAGGGGATTTAAATACTCGCTCAAAACCTGGGGAATCCGGCTCTGTGGTGTATTTTATATTCGCAACGAGGTTGCTGTTTTGAGAAAACAATTTGATTACTTGCCCAATGTTCGGGAAGTAAGTCCATTTGATTGAGTCGGCATAAGCGACAGGCCGGGGTACGGTCTATTATTGTGTAAGTGGCTGGGTGGCAGTCCATCAACGCGTAAGGGGCCGGGGTACGGTCGAGCGCGAGGTCCTAATGCGGCCAGGGTGATGACCGGTGAGGAATTCATCCATCTACAGTAGAATAGGTTACTTATTGGTATCTTTGCCTGATCAGCGAGATATCGGGTTTATGCCAAAATTCTTTTCCTTTCCAAAATTCATTGGATGTTTCAAACTCTGTTCATACTTTGCATAACAGAGGTTCCAGGAAATGTTTAAAGGGATATATATATGTGGATATATATATATCGGGGCTAAATAAAATATCTCATAACTTTTTCATTCAATAATATTTCAAAGATTGAATCTATTCAAGTCTTATCTTGTGGTCTCATCAGTGGGATGAACTTTTGAAATTGATTATAACTTGAACGGTGGTAGTTCAAGTAGTATTTGGGAATGATATAAGTGTAGTGAAGTATTTGGTAACTTCATCTTTTAAACTTATATCTAATTAATAATTGTCTTATGAATGACAAAGATTTTCAGAAAAACGTTGAGACAAGGTTAGATATATGAGATCACCTTGCAACGATATTTTTTTTATATACAGTTATACACTGGGACTTTGTGTATATTATGCATGGAAGAGGACTTCCAATATTTTGAAAAGTATATATGTATATATATATACTGAATATTTTGCGACTTCATCGCATTAAGTTATCAACTTGGTTCATTTCTTTTGACCAAGACTTTCATGAGTATTATGAGTAGACTCATATACTGTAAATAATTATGCATATTATTTTGGTGGGCTTGCTGCTCACCCTTGCTTTCTTCTTTCATCACACAACATCAGATAGACAAGATGAACCGGACCAAGCTCCCGATTCGCAAGAGGTTAGAAAACGTTCGGCAGTCTTCTGGAAGCGTTGATGCTGCTGTAGCTGAGGTAGGAACTACCAATAGGCTAGGCTTTCAACTTTTGATGTACCAGACTTATGTATAATATGAATTGTAATAATGGCAAATAAAATGTAAATCTATTCAGAAAACCTTTTAAGGTGTATTGGCAGATAATTGTGGAATATAATTACTTGTGGTTATATTTTTTTGATGTTCATCTCTGAGACTATAACGGGTTGTGGTGTGTGTTAGTGTGGGGTCACAGCATAAGGTTATTTTATTAAGTAAGTGAAGTGGTATTGTGGAATGAAAGACCGTGATGACTCGGATCCCCGACCCCGGATCTGGGGGTGTTACAGAAATGGTATCAGAGCTAAGCGTTATAAACCTCAGAGATGATGGGACGTTAAGATAATAAGTTAACTAAGATAATAAGAACTCTTGCCAAGTTCATAGTCGGGCTACCTAACGTAGCACTGACAGTTAAAACCCTTATGGGAACCCTTATAAATATCGTGATAGGAGCGTAGTTCGTTATCGTATATGGTAGCGGGACTCCGAACCCTGAGGTTGAGGAGCAACATCGCGATGATATTTATTACTAATTGGAGATCGAATTGCGGATCCGATAGAGTGTCCTAATGCAGGACCGGATGATGTTGATAGTGAGGATGTAGCGGTTGATGATGTTGTCCTAGAAGGGATAGTTATTGAGGAGGATCCCATGGAGGATCCTGACAAGAATGAATAAAGGACCACTGAGGAATTGATGACCATGGTTAGGGAAACTACCAGAGGTAGGATTGGCCGGTCACTACCGGAGGTTCGTTCAAGTTGTAAAGATAGTAGCCCCTTTAACGCGGCTTACTCGTAAGACTGAGAAGTTCGAATGGACAGAGAAATACGAGAAAAGATTTTAACAACTGAAGCAAAGGTTGGTGGCGGCCCATATGTTGGCGTTGCCGGATGAAAAATGAGATTTTGTGATTTGTAAGTGACGCTTCGCATAAGGAATTAGGGTGCTTCTTATATAGCACAGCAAGATAATCGCGTCTGCGTCAAGACAATTAAGGAAGTATAAAATTCGATATCCCCACCCATGAGCTTGGGCTCGTGGCAATAGTTTTTCCCTAAAGATTGGAGGCACTACTTGTATGGAGAGAAGTGCAAGATTTACACAAACCATAGGAGCTCTAGTACATTTTTGCGTAGAAAGAGCTCAACATACGCCAGAGGAGGCGGTTAGAGCTAATCAAGGATTACGATTATGAGATTCTTTATCATTCGGGGGAAAGCCAATATGGTGGCTGATGCCCTTAGTAAAAAGGAGAGACTCAAGATGATAATGTCTTTTGGAGAGTTTATAAGAGATTTTGAGAAAATGGAAATAAAAGTGAAGGTAACCGGAGCCGGTACCGAAAAGCTGTTTGAGATTGCAATACAGCCCGAATTATTGGAAAAGAAAATATTGTGCCAGTAAAAGTGATGAATGAAGGCAGAGAGCCAACAAATAGATATGAGATTAATACCGAGAAAGATGATAAAGGAATAATGAGGCATTCCTATAGAAATTGGGTTCCAAATGTTCAAGAGCCTAAAGATGAAATCTTAGATGAAAGCTAGTTTGAGGAATAAGATTTAGAGCAAACCCTGAACGTGATAATCAGGGAGGTCGCAATTAAGATATAAAGAACCCGGAAAATAATAAAGTGGAAAATGAAGATTTTAAATTAAAAGATGACTCCAAGTATGGGGAGTAGGAAGAAACATTTAGACTGAGGAAACAAAAGTCGAGCGAGATAAGGAGACCCAAGACGGTACTCCTATACGGAAATTCATGGACCTGTCTTAAAAGAACTTAGACTATTATCCCCAACCACCACCTTGAGGAAACAATGCGGTAGGAAATTCTTCATGACCTTTAAGTCGTTAAGCTCTCAGAGTTCCAAGGAACAGGTTGACCCAGTCGAGGCAATAGCCTGGCTAAAGGAAATAGAGGAATCAGTTGAGATTCTAAATGATTGACGAATCACAAAAGACTATTTTGTCACTTACCCTCCTAAGAGAGAGACCACCCGCTGGTGAAAGACCAAGAAAGGCACGGAGCCAGAGGTTAGAATAAACTGATTTAAGTTCAGTCAATTGTTTTAAGAAAGTACTTTCCAAGGTTATGGAGATAGTGTAAAAGCTTTAGAGACAGAACAAAGGCAGACGAGTATGATGAATTATGAATCTAAGTTGTAAAAGTTATCAAGATTCGTTCTGAGGACACGAATCCAGAATGACGGGATGTATGAAATCAATGTTATGTTGTGGTTGGTCCATGAAATAATGATAAGAGAAAGGAAAATAAAAAGAAACTGAAGTGGAAAGGAATATAAAGGCAACAAAGTTTGAGGAATGATAAGGGAGTTGGGTATGAGGAAACCCTAAAGACTCATAGCAATAGAAATAGAAAAGTATGTAATCGTCAGGATGATGATCCACCATGAGTTAAAATTGATGGTTGAAGGCATAAGAGATACATATATTGTACCCCCTTTAAGTTGGGAGGATTCGAGGAAACCTTGAGATAGTTCGAAGGATAAATATTGAGACACGGATAGACTGAGGAGACAAGAAGTAAGAAATCAGGAAAAAATTGGGATGAAGGAAGTGTCCTTCAATAATGTGAAATGTAAGACCGGTGGCTCGATACCCAGAAAGGGAGACGCCAGGTATGAAAGATATCCCAACATTGAGATGACTGTTGAGATAAACACAAAAGTAAATAAGGAATTATTAAGAAGAGTTCACGTTGAACACGACCAATATCTTCCAGAACATCCTTGTTATCGTTACCAAATTAGGCAAGACAAGCGGATGACCATTGTTATCTTTTGGAGGCCATATGGATTGACCTCAATTTGAATAAGGATGCTATTATGAAGTGAGGTATAGACTATCGAGATGGGGGAATGTTGAATAAGATAATCTATCAAGGATATATGACTTGATTTATCCATGGAAGGATGCAGGTACCTTTTAAAGGTGGAATTAAGGATAGAACATCGGTAACTTAAAATGAATCCTAAGGGGAATGCATAAAGGTTGGCATTTCACCCTTAGTAGGGATAGTATGAGTTTGACAGTAATGAATTGGGGAAGGATTAAGGTATTAACAAACCTTTAAGGATCAATGGAGAAATTTTTCAGAAGTATATAGACAATGGTTCTACTATTAGTAAAATGGTATTGTGATATGCCCGGTATCTAGGGAATACAGGAGGAACGATTGAAGGATAACCTTAGAGGTTTTATAAGGAAACGGGATATTCAAAATTCTCAAGAATAGAAATGTGGATAAAGGAAATATGACGTAATTATAATGAATGCAAGTGGGGCAAGTGTTAAACCACGAGAAAGTATGAGATCGAACCAGTAATGGTCGAATTGTAGGGCAATTAGGACTTAAGAAAAAAAATGTTCTAAGTATGATTGAGAGTCAGTCTTGACGATGATTAGCCTCTAAAGACTGAGGCAATAACTTATGGGAAAAATGGTGATTTTTTTTTTTTTTTTTTTTTTTTTACTCATCAGATTTAAGGAAAACATCTTCACATAATCTGTGATTGAAATGAGGTAGAACATTATTTGGAGGTGGTTAAATGACATTGACTATAAGGAAATTGTACTATCAGGAAAGGCCAAAGAGGTGGGCCGACACTTTAAAGGTAAGTGGATAATTATAGGCGCGTGTGCCAAAAGAATACAGTGGTGATGGTTTAAAAAAAAAAAAGTGTGAAGGTTGAATTATGGTTTGGAAGATTGACATTCCTTCTGATGACTGTGCAATACCCAACCGTAATAGTAGTTGGTAAAGGTTTAATTCGTGTAATCGCCATGAACGGGCTATCTATCTTAGGAGTCCTATCTTGGGATAAGCCAGGACCATGTTTCCAAAAGGAACTAGACGAACCTTTGAG